>NC_057801.1:608738698-608739639 GCF_018294505.1 Triticum aestivum
CAGGAGTCCGGGAGAGGGGGGGGTCACATTTTATGCATCAAAGACTGATATAAACCATGTTTTGATATAAACTTGCATTCAAATATTTAAATTGGAGAACATGTTGTCTGCAATCCACACATGAACGGATATATGCGTATATCAAACAAGTTCATTAATTTGACTTTCAACATGTTCATGGAGTACTATAATACTGTACAACATGCTAGTCGATTGAGGTGTTCAATTTTGGATTTAGTTCACTATTTTGACCTACCGAACGAGCTATTTCATTGAATCGAGATATTTCATTTTGGGTTTGATTCGCGTTTTTGAGTGGGTCAACTATTTGTCATATAGTAAATCGCTAGCAACGAGCATGTAAAAACACATTACTCCCGAGCATCACCTCTCCATCTAAAAAAGAAGTGGCAAGCTAATATTTCAAAATTTGATTTGAATCAACTTGGTAAGGTAGACGTGGATGCTCGTTCTCCCAAAATTTGAACGAACCGTTAAACATCCTCTCTGCTCGGTGGAATTCGCCCGAGCAAATAAATGGGAGACGCGAAATTACCGTCCTATGTGGGACACGCATCAATTGGCCCATTGTACATCGAGGGTAGGTTCGTAACTTCATCCAAGTGCGCCTTCTCCTTAGCCGAAATGACATGTGCCGAATAATTCATAAACCATGGTCGGCAAAACACGCTCTCCTCGCCCGAAATAGCTCGCGCCCACTATTTCAAAAACGCTCTCCTCGCCCGAAATCGCTCGCGCCCACTATAGTTCAAAACATGCCCTCCTCGCCTGAATCGCTCCCGCCCACTATTTGGGGAGAAGCAAAGTTACTCTACTATCCCCGACCCTCAGTACACAGACCAAAGCCGAGAAGCCTATAGGCAAGGGTAGAACTGTAACTCCTCCTCACATTTCAGACAAATGCGTCCATAAGACATGGT
>NC_057801.1:608739949-608815730 GCF_018294505.1 Triticum aestivum
GCCAAATCACCTTCTCCCCGGGAAGCTCTCTTCTCCCGAGCCGCGAAACCTCAGCCCCACCTCCATGGCGCCCCCACCGCACCAATTTCACAGCCGCCCTCCTCCCTAATGCAGGAGACGCTGTCCAATTGCCATCATGCACTGGGCCGTGTGCCTCTTACTCCGTGCTGCTGGTGCTGCCTCGATGACGGTCGCGTGAACCGTACCGGAGCCGTCTCACCTCGCCGTTGTTCACGGCGCCGGAGCGGCTCCAACTTCGGATCTGTCCAGAGTCCTCGCGCTGCTTCCGTGTAGCCGTCGACCGTCGTGACATCGCTCTTTCCCTGTCGCGGTCGCCACCGCAACCACGCCGGCCTCACCGACTCGGCAGCTAGACCTGCCTACTTCACCATGCCGCCAGATAGGTCGCACCCTCATCTCAAATCACTTTATTTAGGCGTCAGTTGTCTGAATTTTTATTCTGGGCTAATCGATTCCCAATGGGAAGCAGCACCCCTCGAAGCGACGGAGCTCCTAGTCTACTGGTTGGCTGGTGTCTAACGTAAGGGTGCGGGGCCGCAAGTTCGCCGCGGAAGCAGCGCTTAGATGGCTATCTTTTAGAGTTGCGTGGGTTGAAGGTACTGCCGCCGCCGGATCTGGATGATGGGGAGTCTTTATGGATTGGCCCGGGGGCGGCGCAACCACGACACTGCGGTGGGGCGGGGAGCGGGGTTTTGGCTGGGGCCACAAACGGTGGAGGTAGGCTGCTCTGCCGTTGGTCGCTGGCTCTTCAGGGAAGATTCCGAATAGTGTCAGCCGGGAGGCACAAGACGGCCATCAAGCCATCCGGCGTAGATCGGACGGTACCAAAATAAAATAAAATTGTGTGACCCCAATTTAGTCTTCAGTCAACAGACGTGTGACCACTCTCGTACCTTGCTGTTGATCTCTTAGTGTATTTCTTCAGATCAAAGAGATATGTCGTTCTTAACATTATGCGTTATCTGCATCTTCAGACACACCGTCTTCCGACTCACCGCAGCTGCTCCAACAAGGGAAGCATACACCAGAAGGGAGCTACAGTCCCCACTCAATAGTTCCCTGCATCGAATGCACGTGCCCGACATGGACAGCCACAACAACTACAGGGCCATCGACAAGTCAGCACATGATGCTCACTCCTATGGATGGCAGCCAGATAGGTTGTACCCTCATCTTACTTGTGTGCAACCTTTATGGCTTTCTTATTCATCAAAGCACGGAAAATAGATCATCACATTTCACTGTATATTGATGCTGATCTCTTATGGGTATTGTTCAGGAGTTCACGCTGTTCCATAGTTCAGCTAAGATACTTGTTCTTTAGGTAACGTTGTTCCATAGTTATCATCCATCAGCCAATGCTATCCCACAGGCTGGTGATTATAGTATTATACCACTTCTAGTATTACCTATGTTGTTCTTTAATACTTTTGTGTGCCATCTAGTTAATCTCGAGTACAAACGATACATATTCTCTATCTTTCATCTGTGTTCTCCCTTTAGTTTATGCGACCTGTTGCTGCTAGTTAACCCCAGTCCTACTATTTATGTCGTGTCCTACAGGCACTCATTTACATAAATCTAACTACTAGTTGTCTTCCATGCATGTCAGATATAATTGCACACACTGATATATCCACAAGAACCTCACGGAGCAATATAAAGGCCAATAAACTTGATGTCAATGATACCCAATATGATGGAACATGTAAAGGTAGTTCTTCAGAAGACTTGCAGAAAGATGATGAATCCTCTTCACCCCACAAGGTCCTTGCTCTAACTTGGCCTGTGATATGGGTACAACATGCATATAATGTCCTGGAGTGTATCTACTCTGTTGCAATGCCATGTGCTTAGCATGCTGATCATGCATGTAAATATGTCATGCCTTCCTGTTTTTCAGTACCTATTCCATTCATGATAACATATTTTCAAATTCAAGTACTGCAATTCTACTCTATCGCAATGCCATCTGCTTAATTTGGACATCATGCTTCTGAATATCTTATGTATTGTTATTCATCAGTATGTACTTCATCTGTCTGCCATACCATGTTTTTTTTATATTGAAGTGTTGTTCTAGTGCTTTGTTGCAATGCCATCTTATTTTCACAATCATACACGTGTATGTTGCCTTAGTTATTTCTGTATGTATTCCGCTAGCATATAGTTTTACATTCAACTAGTGTTTTTTTGCTGTGTTGTCATGTCATATCCCTAGCTCTTACACCATACTCCCTCCGTCCGGATTACATGTTGCTGAAATGGATAAAAAAGGATGTATCTAGAACTGAAATACGCCTAGACCCATCCATTTTTTCCGGATGGAGGGAATACATGTCAATATGTCATGCCTTTCTATTCTTCAGTACCTATTCCATCTCTCTGCTGTCGCATGTTTTATAATTAAAGCACCATTCTTCTATACAAGGCATGCAAGGGGAAGACGACTATGTTAGAATCTGAAGGGTTACAAACAAGGCCTTTGCAAAAGATCCAAACGCCAGGAGATAATAAACCAACTCCAGTTTTTATAGATACTGCTCCAGCACAGAGAAACCTAACTCCTACTGATAATAAGCAAATTCCAGTGGCCAAAGAACTAGTCCGCTCCAGTCCAGCAAAAATATGCCAACTCAATTCTAAGAAGCGTGTGCGTATCCTTGCATCATGAAATTTTATAGCATGCTGATCATATTTTCTACATGTTTCTTACCCATCTCTCTTTTAGAAAATAAGCTTAACAGATAGAAGAATTTCTGCAATGGTATTGTTTATGAGGAAAGATTCTTGCAGGAATTCTCTGTGCTCCAATGTAGATGTAAGTACCTGTTGTATATCACTATATTTTTACATCAGCATGCATTTTGTTAATCGGCGTGAATCCAACCTTTATCTGATCTAAATTTAGTTGTAGCAAAATGTATGATTAAATGCCACAATGTTGATTTTTGTAAGGAAAACTGCCTGGTAGTTTTGCATCCTGAGCTGCATGAGTGTACTATCTCATATCAGTGGGTTTGAATATTTTGGCTCGGCAGTGGGTTTTTAGTGTTTTTTTACTGTGTTGTCCTGTCGTATCCCTAGCTCTTACATCATACTCCCTCCGTCCGGATTAAATGTCGCAGAAATGGATAAAACTGGATGTATCAAGAACTGAAATACGCCTAGACCCGTCCATTTATTTCCGGATGGAGGGAATACATGTCAATATGTCAGGCCTTTCTATTCTTCAGTACCTATTCCATTTCTGCTGTAGCATGTTTTATAACTGAATCACCATTCTTCTATATAAGGCATGCAAGGGGAAGACAGCTATGTTAGAATCTGAAGGGTTACAAACCAGGTCTTTGCAAAAGATCCAAACGCCAGGAGATAATAAACCAACTCCATTTTTCATAGATACTGCTCCAGCACAGATAAACCCAACTCCCACTGATAATAAGCAGATTCCAGTGGCCAAAGAACTAGTCCGCTCCAGTCCAGCAAAAGAATGTCAACTCCATTCTAAGAAGCGTGTGCGTATCCTCGCATCATGAAATTTTATAGCATTCTGATCATATTTTCTACATGTTTCTTACCCATCTCTCTTTTAGAAAATAAGGTTAAACGATAGAAGACTTCCTCCATTGGGATTGTATTCGAGGAAAATATCTTGCGGGAATTCTCTATGCTCCAATGCTGATGTAAGTACATGTTGTATATCACTATATTTTTACATCAACATGTATTTTGTTAATCAGCATGAATCTAACCTTTATCTGATCTAAAATTAGTTGTAGCAAAATGTTAAAGGCGCCAATGTTGATTTTTGTAAGGAAAATTGCCTGGTAGTTTTGCATACTGAGCTGCATGAATGTACTATCTCATATCACGCACATTACTGAATTGTAGTGCTTCTCTGGTTGCACATTCATTCATTGTGTCAATATTGCTTTCGTGCTACCTTACCTGGCTGATGATAGCTGTGTCATATTGTGCTAATTTGGTGTAGGCTAGTTGCCCAAACGTTCGTTGTGTCAATGTTTCTTTGCTATTATCTGACTTGGCCAATGATAGCAATGCTAGTGTGTTAATTTTGTGCAGGCTGCTGAAGATAAGAAGACAAACTCTGAAAACAGCAAGGCAACCCCATTGTTTCTTTCCAGTAAATCTAGGCCAGGTAATATGGCAATAACTCATGATTAATATGTTTGGTTCCCGTCCTAATTTATGTTATGATGCAGTGGTCGAGACACTCTCCACTCTCAATAATACAAGCCTGCCAAAATCGCCATCTGAATCTGTTCACTATCCTCTATCTCGAATGCAACAGAATAAATGTATGTTTGTGAACCAATTAATGGCTGAAGCAATGATGGAAATGGTGGATGAATCAGAGGTGTAGAGTCGTGCGACACAACAACTGATCAATGTTTTCAGAGACAGTGTAGCAAAGTAGAAAGAACTTGCCCACATGCTTATGGGCATCATCTGTGCTGAGGTTGCAGATGATGACGTTGTAGATGGTTAGGTTCTACTCATTTCTTGTAATTTCCTGTAACTCATGATTAATATGTTTGGTGCCCAGTGGATGTAATTTCCTGTAATATATGCTGGATGTGCAACGTTACTCCCTGTATGCCGTACCTTTGCTTGATCGGTTTTGGTCCTTTGCAAAATTGCTCGTCGTAATGGGCTCAAATTATCTAATTTGGCCTAAAGACATCTACGAACTTTAGTGGGCCCATTAAGTTAATGGGCCGTTACTAGGCCGAAAGTTAATGGTCGGCCCTCTTACCTCCCGGGTCGTTAGCAGGCCGACATCGAAGCGGGCAATAGGTGGCCCCAATTTATTTCACGGGCCGTTAACAGGCCGTTACTAAGTTTGGGCTACATATGGCCCAACTATACTGTAGGCCTTTAGCAGGCCGAAAGAGACAGCGGGCTTGTACTGGACCATGAAGACCATGGGCCGCTAAGAGGCCGAAAGTCAGATCGTATTGTAAATTGCCCAACTGTGTCATGGGCCTTTAGCAGGCCGAAAGAGAAACCGGGCTGGTATTGGACCATGAAGGGCATGGGCCGTTACAAGGCCAAAACTAAGGTCCGACTGCAAATGGCCCAACTCATTTATGGTCCGTTAACAAGCCGAAAGGCACACATGGCCGGGAATTGGCCCAACACTTAAATGGGTCGCTAAAAGGCCAAAAGTCAGGTCCGACTACAAATGGCCCAACTGATTTATGGGCCGTCAATAGGCTGAAAGTGACACCGGGCCAGAAATTGGCCCAACACTTAAATGGGCCGCTAAAAGGCCGAAACTCAGGTCTGACAACAAATGGCCCATCAGATTTATGGACCGTCAACAGGCTGAAAGACACACCGGGCCGGAAATTAGCCCAACATTTAAATGGGTCGCTAAAAGGCCGAAAGATGTACATCCTAAAAATTGGCCCTTCCATTAAATTGGCCGTTAACAGGCCGAAATCTCATCAGGCCAATATTGAGCCCAAATATATAGCGGGCTATTAATGGGCACGAACTAACGATGGGTTGCAATGGTGTCAAATCTTTAACGGGCCGTTGACGGGCCGAATTGGCACATCTCGTATGGGCCGTGGGCTTAAATGGACCTGACACAAGTAGGCCATATATGGGCTGGCCTGCTAATTTTTACTAGGCCGACCTTTTCATAGGAATGGGCCTTTGTTGGGCCGTGCCACGTGTCGACGTATCGTAGGCGCCTTCCGTCCAATGAGTGGATGACATCTGTCCCAACGATGAGCCGACACGTGTTTCCTCCAGCCAATGATGATTTTACACGTGGAAAATCCCCATTGGTCGGGGCTGTTAATGGGTTATCAGATTCAAAACCTGACCCAATAGCTTAACGATGTTCCGTTATGGTGGATGCCACGTGTCCGTCACCCTTGACGAAAGCACTTCTGTGACGCGCGATTTATCGTCATGGAAGTGGACACTTCCGTGATGATAATTTTGGTAATGTTATGGAACACTTCTACGACAGCACAGGTATGACTATCTTGATTCTTTCATAAATTTGTCATGGATGTACATGCATGACAAAAAACACGACCTACTGTGACAAACACGTATCATCACAGAAGTGTATTTTTTTGTAGTGGTACGATGAAGATGGTCTTTCTCAAACAACCCTGCAAGTCTCTTGTGTCCCCAACACACCCAATACAATGGTAAATTGTATAGGTGCACCAGTTCGGTGAAGAGATGGTGATACAAGTGCAAAATAGATAGTAGATAGAGGTATTTGTAATCTGAAATTATAAAAACAGCAAGGTAACTAATGATAAAAGTGAGCGTAAACGGTATTGCAATGATAGGAAACAAGGCATAGGGTTCATACTTTCACTAGTGCAAGTTCTCTCAACAATAATAACATAGATAGATCATATAACAATCCCTCAACATGCAACAAAGAGTCACTCCAAAGCCACTAATAGCGGAGAACAAACGAAGAGATTATGGTAGGGTACGAAACCACCTCAAAGTTATCCTTTCTGTTCTATCTATTCAAGAGTTCGTACTAAAATAACATGAAGCTATTCTTTCCGCTCAATCTATCATAGAGTTCATACTAGAATAACACCTTAAGACACAAATCAACCAAAACCCTAATGTCACCTAGATACTCCATTGTCACCTCAAGTATCCGTGGGCATGATTATATGATATGCATCACACAATCTTAGATTCATCCAACCAACACAAAGTACTTCAAAGAGTGCCCCAAAGTTTCTACCAGAGAGTCAAGACAAAAACGTGTGCCAACCCCTATACATAGGTTCATGGTCGGAACCCGCAAGTTGGTCACCAAAACATACATCAAGTGACACATGATATCCCATTGTCACAACAGATAATCACGACAAGACCTACATCAAGTGTTCTCAAATCAGTAAAGACTCAATCCGATATGATAACTTCAAGAGGAAAACTCAATTCATCACAAGAGAGAAGAGGGGAGAAACATCATAAGATCCAACTATAATAGCAAAGCTCGCGATACATCAAGATCGTGCCATGGAGAGAACACGAGAGAGAGAGAGAGATCAAACACATAGCTACTGGTACATACCCTCAGCCCCGAGGGTGAACTACTCCCTCCTCGTCATGGAGAGCGCCGGGATGATGAAGATGGCCACCGATGAGGGATCCCCCCTCCGGCAGGGTGCCGGAACGGGCTCCCGAGAGGTTTTTAGTGGCTACAGAGGCTTGCGGCGGCGAAACCCCCGATCTATCTTCTGTTCTTATGTTTTTAGGGTACGTAGGCTTATATAGGCGAAGGAAGTCGGCCGGGGAAGCCTCGAGGGGCCCATGAGAGGGTAGGGCGCGCCTAGGGGGGTGGGTGCGCCCCCTATCTCGTGGCTTCCTCGATGCTCTTCTGACGTGAACTCCAAGTCTCCCGGATCATATTCTTCCTAAAAATCACACTCCCGAAGGTTTCATTCCGTTTGGAATCCGTTTGATATTCCTTTTCTTCGGAATACTGAAATAGGCAATAAAACAACAATATGGGTTGGGCCTCCGGTTAATAGGTTAGTCCCAAAAATGATAATAATGTGTAAAATAAAGCCCGTAAACATCCAAAAGGGGTAATATAATAGCATGGAACAATCAAAAATTATATATACGTTGGAGACGTATCAAGCATCCCCAAGCTTAATTCCTGCTCGTCCTCGAGTAGGTAAATGATAAAAAGAGAATTTTTGATGTGGAATGCTACCTAGCATAATTCTCAATGTAATTTTCTTTATTGTGGCGTGAATGTTCAGATCCAAATGATTCAAGATAAAAGCTTATAAAACATAAAAATAATAATGCTTAAAGCATACTAACAAATAATCATGTCCTATCAAAATAGCATAGCCAAAGAAAGCTTATCCCTACAAAATCATATAGTTAGGCCATGCTTCATTTTCATTACACAAAATACTCCCATCATGTACACCCCCGATGACGAGCCGAGCAATTGTTTCATACTTTTTAATGCACTTCAGCTTTTTTCAACTCTTACGCAATACATGAGCGTAAGCCATGGACATAGCACTAAGGTGGTAAAAGATGGTGGTTGTGAGGACAAAAGGAGGGAGAAGATAGTCTCACATCAACTAGGCGTATCAACGGGATATGGAGATGCCCATCAATAGATATCAATGTGAGTGAGTAGGGATTGCCATGCAACGGATGCACTAGAGCTATAAATATATGAAAGCTCAACAAAAAGAACTAACTGGGTGTGCATCCAACTCGCTTGCTCATGAAGACCTAGGGCATTTTGAGGAAGCCCATCATTGGAATATACAAGCCAAGTTCTATAATGAAAAATTCCCACTAGTATATGAAAGTGACAACATTGGAGACTCTCTATCATGAAGATCATGGTGCTACTTTAAAGCACAAGTGTGGAAAAAGAGATAGTAGCATTGTCCCTTCTCTCTTTTTCTCTCATTTTATTTTTTTATTTTTTTATTTTTTTCTTTTCTCTTTTTTCTTTTCTTTTTCTTTGGCCTCTTTTTTTCTTTTCCTTTGGCCTCTTTTTTTCTTTTCGGCCTTTCTCTTTTTTTCTCCCTTTGTTTTTCTTTTTGTAAAGTCCGAAGTCTCATCCCGACTTGTGGCGGAATCATAGTCTTCATCATCCTTTCCTCACCGAGACAATGCTCTAAAAATGAAGATCATCACACTTTTATGGATTTATAACTCAAGAATTACAACTCAAAGCTAGAACAAAATATGACTCTATATGAATGCCTCCAGTGGTGTACCAGGATATGCAATGAATCTAGAGCGACATGTATGAAAATTATGAAGGTGTCCTTGCCACAAATACGATGTCAACTACATGATCATGCAAAGAGCAATATGACAATGATGGAACGTGTCATAATAAACGGAACGGTGGAAAGTTGCATGGCAATATATCTCGGAATGGCTATGTAAATGCCATAATAGGTAGGTATGGTGGCTATTTCGAGGAATGTAAATAATGGGTTCTATACCGGCGAAAGTTGCGCAGTAATAAGAGAGGCTAGCAAAGTGGAAGGATGAGTGTGCGTATATCCATGGACTCACATTACTCATAGAGAACTCATATACTTATTGCAAAAGTCTAGTTAGACCTTGAAGCAAAGTACTACTACGCATGCCCCAAGAGGGATAGATTGGTAGGAAAAGACCATCGCTCGTCCCCGACTGCCACTCATAAGGAAGACAATCAAAAGAGCACCTCATGTAACAAATTTGTCACACAACTTTTACCATACGTGCATGCTACGGGACTTGCCAACTTCAAAAAAAGTATTTCTCAATTTCATAATCATCCACTAGCATGACCCTAACATTACTACCTTTATATATCAAAACAATTATCAAGCAACAAATTGATCATAGCATCCAATTCACTTCCTATGATAGTTTTTATTATACCCAACTTGGATGCTCATCATTCTAGGACAAAATTTGTAACCATAGCAAATACCATGCTGTTCTAAAAGACTCCCAAAATAATAGAAGTGAAGCATGAGAGACTAGCAATTTCTTCAAAATTAATCCACCGCCATTCTCTAAAAGATATAAGTGAAGCACTAGAGAAAATGATAAACTACTCCGAAAAGATATAAGTGAAGATCAATGAGTAGTCAAATAATTGTCCAACTATGTGAAGACTCTCTAACATTTAAGAATTTCAGATCTTGGTATTGTATTCAAACAGCAAGCAAAGCAAAATAAAATGACATCTCAAGGATAGCATAACTCATGTGAAGAAGCAAAAACTTAGGCTCAACCGATACTAACCGATGATTGTTGAAGAAGAAAGGTGGGATGCCTACTGGGGCATCCCCAAGCTTAGATGCTTGAGACTTCTTGAAATATTATCTTGGGTGCCTTGTGCATCCCCAATCTTGAACTTTTGTGTCTCCTTAATTCCTCTCATATCATGGTTTCTCTTTTTATCAAAAGCTTCATCCACACCAAACTCAACAAGAACTCGTGAGATAGGTTAGTATAAACCAATGCAAAACCTTATCATTTTATACTGTAAAAAATTACTAAAATTATTATTCAACATTTCATACTAAATGCCTCTGCATATTTAACACTCCTATCCTCAAATAGAATCATTAAACAAGCAAACATATGCAAACAATGCAACCATAACAGCAATCTGCCAAAACAGTACAGTCTGTAAAGAATGCAAGAGTATCAATACTTACCTGACTCCAAAAATTATGAGAGAAAATTCCCACTGTAATAAATTTATCAGATCTTAATATGCAAAAAAAATTCAACATTATACCATTCTCTGACTTTTCTAGGGAATTTTTGCAACAGCGGTAAACTTTCTGTTTTCAAACAGCAACATGTATACTAGCAAAATAAGCATGGTAAAGGCTATCCTTGACATTTTTATTGAAAATATAGATGCAAACATTATTCTAAGCAACATCAAGCAAATACTAACAAAATAAAATGACGCTCCAAGCAAAACACATATCATGTGGTGAATAAAAATATAGCTCCAAGTAAAGTTACCGATGAACGAAGACGAAAGAGGGGATGCCATCCGGGGCATCCCCAAGCTTAGGCTCTTGGTTGTCCTTGAATATCTTGGGGTGCCATGGGCATCCCCAAGCTTAGGCTCTTGACACTACTTATTCCATAGTCCATCGAATCCTTACCCAAAACGTGAAAACTTCAACCACACAAAACTCAACACAAAACTCGTAAGCTCCATTAGTATAAGAAAATAAAACCACCACTTAGGTGCTGTAATGAACTCATTCTAAATTCATATTGGTGTAATATCTACTGTATTCTAACTTCTCTATGGTTCATACCCTCCGATATTACTCATAGATTCATCAAAATAAGCAAACAACACAATGAAAACAGAATCTGTCAAAAACAGAACAGTCTGTAGTAATCTGTATCAAACGTATACTTCTGGAACTCAAAAAATTCTGAAATAAATTTCTGGACCTCTGGAATTTATCTATTAATAATCTTAAAAAATAATCAACCTAAAAGCACTCTTCAGTAAAAAAATGGCAGCTAATCTCGTGAGCGCAAAAGTTTCTGTTTTTTTGTAGCAAGATCACATAAACTTCACCCAAGTCTTCCCAAATGTTGTACTTGGCACAAATACTAATTAAAACATGAAACCACATCTAACCAGAGGCTAGATGAATTATTTATTACTAAACAGGAACAAAAATCAAGAAACAAAAATAACATTGGGTTGCCTCCCAACAAGCGCTATCGTTTAACGCCCCTAGCTAGGCATGATGAAATGATGCTCACATAAGAGATAAGAATTGAAACATAAAGAGAGCATCATGAAGAATATGATTAGCACATTTAAGCCTAACCCACTTCATATGCATAGGGATTTTGTGAACAAACAACTTATGGGAACAATAATCAACTAGCATATGAAGGCAAAACAAGCATAACTTCAAAACTTTAAGCACATAGAGAGGAAACTTGATATTATTGAAATTCCTACAAGCATATGTTCCTCCCTCATAATAATTTTCAGTAGCATCATGAATTAATTCAACAATATAACCAGAACCTAAGCATTCTTTTCATGATCTACAAGCATAGAAAATTTACTATTCTCCACATAAGCAAAATTCTTCTCATGAATAGTAGGAGTATCATAAGAGACTTGAACAATAAAAATTGTTTCCACATTAAAAGAGTAATGTTCAGAAAAAGGGTAATCATAATCATGACAAGTTTTATAAATATAATCATCACTACTTTTTATACCATAAGTTTCATCACAATAATCATCATAAGTAGGAACTTCGTTCTCATCATAATCGATTGAAACCTCTTCTGAAATAGTGGATTCATCACTAAATAAAGTTGGCACTCTTCCAAATCCACTTTCATATTCATCATAATAAGATTCAACATCCTCCAAAATAGTGGGATCAATACTTCCTAAAGTTGACACTCTTCCAAACACACTTTCATCAAAATAATCATCATAAATAGGAGGCATGCTTTCAGCATAATAAATTTGCTCATCAAAACTTGGGGGACAAAAAATATCATATTCATCAAACATAGCTTCCCCAAGCTTGTGGCTTTGCATATCATTAGCATCATGGATATTCAAGGAATTCATACTAACAACATTACAATCATGCTCATCATTCAAAGATTTAGTATCAAACATTCTATAGATTTCTTCTTCTAGCACTTGAGCACAATTTTCCTTTTCATCAAACTCACGAAAGATATTAAAAAGATGAAGCGTATGAGACAAACTTAACTCCATTTTTTTGTAGTTTTCTTTTATAAACTAAACTAGTGACAAAACAAGAAACAAAAAGATTCGATTGCAAGATCTAAAGATATATCTTCAAGCACTCACCTCCCCGGCAACGGCGCCAGAAAATAGCTTAGTTGACGGGTGTGAGTGTCACTTACCTAGCCTCCCCGGTAACGGCGCCAGAAAAGAGCTTGATATCTACTACACAACCTTCTTCTTGTAGACGTTGTTGGGCCTGCAAGTGCATAGGTTTGTAGGACAGTAGCAAATTTCCCTCAAGTGGATGACCTAAGTTTATCAATCCGTGGGAGGCGTAGGATGAATATGCTCTCTCTCAAACAAACCTGCAACTGAACAACAAAGAGTCTCTTGTGTCCCCAACACACCCAATACAATGGTAAATTGTATAGGTGCACTAGTTCGACGAAGAGATGGTGATACAAGTGCAAAATAGATAGTAGATAAAGGTATTTGTAATCTGAAATTATAAAAACAACAAGGTAACTAATGATAAAAGTGAGCGTAAACCGTATTGCAATGATAGGAAACAAGGCATAGGGTTCATACTTTTACTAGTGCAAGTTCTCTCAACAATATTAACATAGATAGATCATATAACAATCCCTAAACATGCAACAAAGAGCCACTCCAAAGCCACTAATAGTGGAGAACAAACAAAGAGATTATGGTAGGGTATGAAACCACCTCAAAGTTATCCTTTCTGTTCTATGTATTCAAGAGTTCGTAGTAAAATAACATGAAGCTATTCTTTCCGCTCAATCTATCATAGAGTTCATACTAAAATAACACCTTAAGACACAAATCAACCAAAACCCTAATGTCACCTAGATACTCCATTGTCACCTCAAGTATCTGTGCGCATGATTATACGATATGCATCACAAAATCTCAGATTCATCCAACCAACACAAAGTACTTCAAAGAGTGCCCCAAAGTTTCTACCGGAGAGTCAAGATGAAAACATGTGCCAACCCCTATGCATAGGTTCATGGGCGGAACCCGCAAGTTGGTCACCAAAACATACATCAAGTGGCACATGATATCCGATTGTCACCATAGATAATCACGGCAAGACATACACCAAGTGTTCTCAAATAAGTAAAGACTCAATCCAATAAGATAACTTCAAGAGGAAAACTCAATTCATCAAAAGAGAGTAGAGGGGGAGAAACATCATAAGATCCAACTATAATAGCAAAGCTCGCGATACATGAAGATCGTGCAATAGAGAGAACACGAGAGAGAGATATCAAACACATAGCTACTGGTACATACCCTCAGCCCCGAGGGTGAACTACTCCCACCTCGTCATGGAGAGCGCCGGGATGATGAAGATGGCCACCGGTGAGGGATCCCCCCTTCGGTAGGGTGCCGGAACAGGCTCCCGAGAGGTTTTTGGTGGCTACAGAGGCTTGCAGCGGTGGAACTCCCGATCTATCTTCTGTTCTTTTGTTCTTAGGGTACGTAGGCTTATATAGGTGAAAGAAGTCGGTCGGGGGAGCCTCGAGGCGCCCACAAGAGGGTAGGGCGCACCCAGGGGGGTGGGCATGCCCCCCTATCTCGTGGTTTCCTCGATGCTCTTCTAACGTGAACTCCAAGTCTCCCAGATCATATTCTTCCTAAAAATCACGCTCCCGAAGGTTTCATTCCGTTTGGACTCCGTTTGATATTCCTTTTCTTTGAAATACTGAAATAGACAATAAAACAGCAATATGGGCTGGGCCTCCGGTTAATAGGTTAGTCTCAAAAATGATAATAATGTGTAAAATAAAGCCCATAAACATCCAAAAGGGGTAATATAATAGCATGGAACAATCAAAAATTATAGATACGTTGGAGACGTATCATTTAGCCATGTGTGGTGCCTCCGTCCACAGTTACACACCTAGGTCATATCATCGTAGTGCTTAGGCGAAGCCCTACGCTGGTAACTTCGTCATCACCGTCACCATGCCGTCGTGCTGACGAAACTCTCCCTCGGCCTCAACAGGATCAAGAGTACGAGGGACGTCCCCGAGCTGAACGTGTGCTGATTGCGGAGGTGCCGTAGGTTCGGTGCTAAGATCGGTCGGATCGTGAAGACCTACGACTACATCAACCGCTATGTCATAACGCTTCCGCTTTCGGTCTACGAGGGTTCGTGGACACACTCTCCCCTCTTGTTGCTATGCATCACCATGATCTTGCGTGTGTGTAGGAAAATTTTGAAATTACTACGTTCCCCAACATGCCATCGCTTCCTTACCAGTTACTGTGTGTCACGGTGCCATGAATGACGCTTGGAGAGAGCTCTGGGATGGAGGGGCCGGGCAGCCGTACAGTGCGGTGGTTTTTAAGGGATCAACAACAAACGACAAAGGAAAGTTGGCTTCCCTTACAAATTTGCTCGTTCATTATCGCACATGGTTCATCTCGGCCGCTTCTGAAAACAGTGTGCGCTGAGGCTATTGTGTGTTGCATTATGATTGGCCGGAACCCCAGCCACACAGATCGCACGTGTGCACCGTAGGATGCATCGTGATCGAATGGCAATCCACGTCCCTCACATCACATCCGTGCAACTATAGCTGGATTGGATTTATATGCGCCAAATGCCTAGAAAATGCACATAATCCCTTAAATATGGTAAATGAGCCCGGAAAAAATGCCAAATTTGAACACGGTGATTTGTAGGGTGTATGTTCTTCGTAGAAAAAACTCCAGGGCAAAAAACAATGAAGATTTGGATTCCCCTTCAGTTTTGGTGATTTCCCTCTCAAAAGCATGGAACTTCCCTGGCGATGGTTTGATTTATGAAGGGCGTGCATGATGACATAAGCCAAACCTTCTCAAATTTTCACCAAGGCATGGTGAGGGCATACCATAGGACCATGTGAGGCGTCATGTTTTTCAATCATTTGTTTCATTTTTTCTATAGTTGCCACACATTTCATCGAAATATCTGTCCATTCCTTGTAAAAGGCATGAGAATTTACTAAATGGCACGAGCATCGTTTTCCTAACCATTTTTGTGCACCATTTCATGCACCGATTGTTTGAACTTGAATTATGTGCATTAATGCCTAGAAAATGCACATAATCCCCTAAATATGGTAAACGAACCCGGAAAAGTGACAAATTTGAATGTGGTGATTTGCAGGGTGTATGTACATCTTAGAAGAAACTCATGGACAAAGGACAAAGGAAATTTGGATCCCCTTTAATCTTGGTGATTTCCCTCTCGAAACCATGAAACTTCCTCGGTGACGGTTCAATTTATGAAAGGCGTGCACGACGTCATAAGGATAACATTCTCAAATTTTTACCAAGGCATGGTGAGGCCATACCATGGCACCACGCCAGGCATCATGTTTTTCAAGCATTTATTTCATTTTTTGTATAGTTGTTACCCAGTAAACGACACATTTATGGTTGATTGCCACCCATTTCCTCGAAATATATGTCCATTCCTTGTAAAAGGCATGAGAATTTACTAAATGGCAAGAGGATAGTTTTCCAGACCGTTCTTGTGCACCTTTTCATGCACCGATTGTTCAAATTTGAATTATGTGCATTAATGCCTAGAGAATGCAAATAATCCCCTAAATATGGTAAATGAACGCAGAAAAGAGTCAAATTTGAACGTGGTGATTTGCAGGGTGTATGTTCATCGCAAGAAAAAACTCATGGACAAAGGACAAAGGAAATTTGGATCTTCCTTCAATCTTGGTGATTTCCCCCTCGAAACCATGGTGAAAGCCGTGCATGACAACATAAGGATAACATTCTCAAGTTTTTACCAGGGCATGGTGAGGCCATACCATGGCACCATGCCAGGCGTCATGTTTTTCAAGCATTTATTTTGTATTTTATATAGTTGCTACACATTTCCTCAAAATATTTGTTCATTCCTTATAAAAGGCATGAGAATTTACTAAATGGCACGATGATGGTTTTCCAGACTATTCTTGTGCACCTTTTCATGCACCGATTGTATGAATTTGAATTATGTGCATTAATGCCTAGAGAATGCAAATAATCCCCTAAATATGGTAAATGAACATGGAAAAGTGGCAAAGTTGAACGTGGTGATTTGCAGGGTGTATGTTCATCATAGAAAAAACTCATGGACAAAGGACAAAGGAAATTTGGATCCCCCTTCAATCTTGGTGATTTCCCCCTCGAAGCCATGGAACTTCCCTGGTGATGGTTTGATTTATGAAAGGCGTGCATGACGACATAAAGAAAACATTCTCAAATTTTTACCAGGGCATGGTGAGGCCAAACCGTGGCACCACGCCAGGCGTCTTGTTTTCCAAGCATGTATTTCATTTTTGTATACATTAATTCTGGGTTCGTTTGGCCTTTTTTATACATTATTTGAATTTTTGGGCATTTAATGTGCATAATTCAAATTTGAACTACAAGCACATGCTCCTGTGCACGAAATTTGGTTGAAAAATCATATGTGTGTCCTTGGGTGAATTTCTAGGTCCCATGCAAGAAATGGGAATGAAATTCAAACATCTAGGCATCGTGGCTCGGCTGGAAAGATTGAGAAACTTGGTTTTTTAATTCATATAAATCCAAAACATGCCTGAAAATCATGAAACTTGGCATGGTGTCATGACATGGCACCAACATGCTGCGGTATTTTTTTGGCCGATTTGCGAAGGCGCACACATTAAAAATCAATAAACTCATTTTGGAAAAAGTGTTGTCACGTTACAAATCGGAAACACAACTATTATTGAAACCGTGGGCGTTCTACTTACCAATTACTTGCCGCCACGCGTCCCTTTTTTTAGTGGCTAGCAGGTGTCATGCGGGGTAGCTATTTGAGTACGGGAGGCGTGCGATCAGACCCCTGCACGTGCTCATCGGGAGGAGAGACCTTTGACCTCTATCCGCCGTGCACCTCCCTCCCAACGTATCCATTAATGGCGCCCGAGCCCCTGTTTCACGGCGTGGCTATGTCTCAATGGACTAAGATTTAAGAGAGAAAAGTGAAAATCTGAAAAGATAGTTTTGCACGGATCTTGATGTAAGATCCAAAGGACCTATATAGCATCGACTGCGACTTATATCAAGCATGATGAATATAAGGACGATGAAAATAGATAATAATTGTCTTACATATCTAGGAAGATAACTAAAAAAGCCACATGCGGCTACGCCTGAAATACACAAGGGCAAAAGAAGAAGGAAGACACATACAATGATCTGGCTCGTTGATCTCTACTTTCTTAATGCACTGCAGGTCGCGGAGAGTAGTTCTCGCCGCGAGCACTGATGATCTCTTTCATCAATTTCATGTCCTTAATACGCTGCTCGGAAGCAACCGCGGATTCCTCCCCCAGCCTTTCACGCTCGATGCGGAGCATGGCATACTCGTCCATAAGTTTCTTGACGATGACGCCCGTCCTCTTCAACAAGGCAGAGTTCTCCTCCGCCTGCTCCACCCTTCTGGCGATCTTCGCCCTTAGCAGGTCGCGGTCGGCCTGGAGTTGTTCAAACGAGGCATTCAACTCGTCCTGCAGCTTCATCCAGCCGGAGATCTAATCCATCTAGCTATGGGCGATTGCATGCATGTGCCTGTAAGAGTCCTCGCCTGCCCGCGAGAGATTTTCCCAGGCCGCCGTGGCATGGGAGGACATCTCTGCTGCATTCCTGGCGGGGTAGGACATCTCTTTTTGCTTCTGTGGCACGATCGGACCAGTCTACTATATCGACAGCGCGGCGGGACCTCCGTGCTGTTTCGGCGGTGCGGTGAGACCTCCGTGCTGCTTCGGCGGCACGGCGGGACATGTTGGTTGCTTTCGCGGCTAAGCGGGATATCTCTCGTGCTTCCGCTTCCATGCTCGCCTCTTCGTGGTGGTAATCTCTCAACCGAGAACTCTATCTGGCCATGGCAGATGCAAGAGCACGATGCTGAATGACTTGTTTGCTTTTGTGGTTGAGGAGGTGAGGAAGGAATATGCAGTCATCTTGGCATAGTACAATATTTATAACCAAGTACTAATACGCTCCTAAGTGGGAAACCATTTAGGTTTTGATCGGTGTGAACAGGTTTGCAATTTGGAAGGTGATGGGACGCGGGCTAAAAATTTATTGACGGTTCTATAATTTCTAAGTGCGGCACTATTCCTGGATGGCGTAACATGGGCACGATTTCTCGACGGCGTACGTGGTGTTTGGTGCACCGCAATAGGCAATGTCAGCACACGTCTTGTTCCAAGAACTGTGCGCGCTCGTTATTACCATTGCGCGCGCTTCTTTTAATTAGAATGTGTGCCCCTCTAGCGCACACACGTTGATCTATCTAACTATTTCTGTTTATTGAGGCTAATCGCAAACAGTTCATCCATGTGAAGTGTATGCCATCAATCACACACACCTTTGATCTGGATGACCGTTTCTCTTTTGTTGCCTAATCGCAAATAGTTAATCCTTCTAAAGTGTATGCCCTCAATTGCACACACCTTTATCTAGCTGTCCATTTCTGTCGGTCTGCCTCATCACAAACAGTTGATCCGAGTGAACTGTATAATGTGTATCACACACACCTTCATATGGCTGCCCGTTTCTTTCGTTCCTCATCACAAACAGTTCATTGAACTAAACCACACACACAACTAAAATCTGAACCGTGTTTGATGCATCCGTCATCGCAAATGTTTTGGACATTTTTGACGGTTCTCTAACACCACCGTTGGCAATTATTGCATCGCACACAGTTTCTCGAAGGGTCTCTGATCGTAGTGTCGCGTTAGCAGCATCCTACAGTAGTGCTATATCGTCAACGAACATTAAGTGTGCAGACCCTACGGGTTCAAGAACTATGTAGACATGACCGAGACACATCTCCGGTCAATAACCAACAACGTAATCTGGATGCACATATTGTCTCCTACATATTCTACGAAGATCTTTATCAGTCGAACCGTTATGACAACATACGTAATTCCCTTTGTCTATCAGTATGTTACTTTCCCAACATTTGATCGTCAGTATCTTCATACCTTGTTCAATCTCGTTACCGGCAAGTCTCTTTACTCATTCCGTAATACATCACCTCGTGACCAACTCCTTAGTCATTTGATTGCAAGCTTATGATGCGTATTACCAAGTGGGCCCCAAGATACCTCTTCGATACTTGGAGCGACAACTCCTAATCTCGATCTATGCCAACTCAACAAACATCTTTGGAGATACCTATAGAGCATCTTTATAATCACCCAGTTAGGTTGTGATGTTTGATAGCACACAAGGCATTCCTCCGGTATCCGGGAGTTGCATAATCTCATAGTCAAAGGAATATGTATTTGACATGAAGAAAGCAATAGCAACAAAACTGAACAATCATTATGCTAAGCTAACGGATGGGTCTTGCCCATCACATCATTCTCCTAATGATGTGACCCCGTTATCAAATGACAACTCACGTCAATGGTTAGGAAACCTTAACCATCTTTGATGAACGAGCTAGTCTAGTAGAGGCTCACTAGGGACACAGTGTTTGTTTATGTATTCACGCATGTATTAAGGTTTCCGATCAATACAATTATAGCATGAGTAATAAACATTTATTATTGCCTCTATGGCATATTTCCTTCAGTCTCCCACTTGCACTAGAGTCAATAATCCAGTTCACATCGCCATGTGATTAACACCATTATTTCACATCGCCATATGATTAACACCCATAGTTCACATTGCCATGTGACCAACACCCAAAGACTTTACTAGAGTCAATAATCTAGTTCACATTTCCATGTGATTAATACCCAAAGAGTACTAAGGTGTGATCATGTTTTGCTTGTGAGAGAGGTTTAGTCAACTGAAAGTGCTAGTTATCGACTAGAGGGGGGTGAATAGGTGATTTTTATGAAAGTCTTCAAAACACAAGGTCTTTGGAGACAAACTTTTGGAATGAGCCTATATGATATGCAGCGGAAGATGAACTACACTAGACAAGCCATAGTCACGTAACAGTATAGTGAAAGTACAAAGACTAGCAACAGCTAGGTAGTATGGATCAGAATGGAAGACAGTATGAAGCCAAGCATGTAATAGTCTTCACACAGTGAAGTCAAACAGATCAGGCAAACAAGCAATGACTTCACGAAGATAAACTGGAATGTAAAGGAAGTAAGGGATAGAACCAGTTGCTTGGTGAAGACAAGGATTTGGTAGACCAGTTCCAGTTGCTGTGACAACTGTACGTATGGTTAGGGAGGCTGAGATTGAAATCAGAAGACCGCGTCTTCACCTTATTCCCCTTGAGAAAAGGACACCCAGTCCTCGCCCAATCACTCTGGTAAGTCTTCAAGGTAGACTTCCAAATCTTTACAGACTTCGTTCACCGACGATCCACAATGGCTCTTGGATGCTCAGAATGCGACGCCTAACCGGCTGGAGGATTCACAGTCCTCAAGTGTAACAAGTCTTAAGGTCACACAGACAAAAAGACTTCAGTGATTCCTAACACTCTTTGGCTCTGGGTGTTTTGGGTTTGTCCTTGCAAGGATCTCTCTCTCTCAAAGGCTTCGGAGGTGGGTTGCTCTCAAACGACAAAAGTTGTGTACTAAGTCTGAGCAGCCACCAATTTATGGTGTAGGGGGGTGGGCTATTTCTAGCCAGGAGGCAACCCAACATGATATGTACAAAATGACCCAGGGTTACTAAGGAACCGACACGTGTCCAATGCTCGGATTTCAAACACACGCGACAACTTGGCTTGGGCTACAAGCAAAGCTAACTCATCCAACTCTGGATAAGATTTACTCTCATTGTCTTTGCTCGAAGACATAGGATTTTTGGTTGAGCATCACATCAGTCATCTGACTTTGTTCACTTGGACCCCACTTAATAGTACGGTGGTTCCTATGACTCAGTAAAGAAGAAAAGGAAACTATGAAACAGCTATGTCTTCACACTCCATAGTATTCAAGTGAATGTCTTCACTGGTAATTATCTTCGTCGTGAATGTCTTCACGAACCACCATTGTCTTCAATGTCTTCATATATTTTTAGGGATCATCTCTGGTAGGTAAACCGAATCAATGAGGGACTACTACCTGTGTTATCCTACAATTCTCACAAACACATTAGTCCCTCAACCAAGTTTGTCATCAATTCTCTAAAACCAACTAGGGGTGGCACTAGATGCACTTACAAACTCCCCATTTTTGGTGATTGATGACAAACTGGTTGAAGTTTTCAATGGGGATAAAACTATGTGAATGTTAAGGATCATAGGCATTGTCTTCATCGGTTGAAAAGGCTCCCCCTGAAGATGTGCATATAAGTAGTTTTCTTTTGAATGCAAATGCACATGGCAAGTTTTACTTTGTGGAGATCCTCTTCAACACATGAAGACGATTCATCATGCACATATAAGAATAATGAAGATAATGAAATGCATAATGAGAAATGGGTGTCTGCAAAATGACTTCATGCGGAATTTATCACCGCATCACAGAGTAGCAGAAAAAGTAGTAGACGACCATCAAGTTTAAGTGTTACAACTCAAGAGCCAAATAGTTTCGAAAATGAGAGTTGTAAGAACTTAGCAAAAAAATAGGCAACCACCCCATATGGACCCACTTAAAGACTATCAACCTCAGATGCTTCTCCCCCTTTTATCAATAAGGACCAAAAAGGTATGAAGACATAGAGTATCTAATCGTTTCCAGTTGGAGAAGATGTTGGAGCAGCAGGGTCGATGTTGGTGTTGGGTGGTGTAGACAGGCCTGATGCAGGATCGTGATGCAGTGAATCCATAGCCGGTGAAGTGGCATCATCTTCTTCATCAACGACTCTTGCAACAACAGTTGCAGCCGAAGATGAATACTCAAAATCTTCGATGGAGGGACTGGGAGGCCACTACGAGAAAAATACACTTCCATGATGATACATGTTTGTCACAGTAGGTCGAGTTTTTTGTCATGCATGTACATCCATGATGATTTTATGACAGAATCAAGATAGTCATACCTGTGCTGTCGTAGAAGTGTTCCATGACATTACCAAAATTATCATCACGGAAGTGTCCACTTCCATGATGATAAATTGCGCGTCACAGAAGTGCTTTCATCAAGGGTGACCGACACATGGCATCCACCGTAACAGAACGCCATTAAGCTATCAGCTCCAATTTTGGATCCGATAACCGTTAATAGCTTGGACCAATGGGAAATTTCCACTTGTAAAATTCTGATTGGCCGGAGGAAACATGTGTGAGCTTGTCAGTGGGCCAGATGTCGCCCGTCCATTGGAAGAGACATGCCTATGATACGTCGACATGTGGCAGGGCCCAACAGAGGCCATATAGGTTAAAAAGGCCAGCCCATACAAAGGCCCGTAGTATTTACTCAGGTACTAGTGATACATCGAGCCCACTAACGGCTCGTGATAAAGGTGGCAACAATTCAGCCCAACGTGTCTTCGGGCCTATTAAAGGCCTGCCGTATAATTCGGCCCGTTGATGCCAGTATTAAGCTTTCAGCCTCTTAAAAGCCCATGATATCAGTGGGCCAACTAAGGCCTGAAATATGTTTCGGCCTAGTAACGGCCCGCCATATAACTGGGCCCAAAAAGGCCCGGTCTACATTTCAGCTTGCTAAAGGCCCGTGGACGACTAGTGAAAATTGAGGCCCAACATGCATTTCGGCCTGCTAAAGGCCCATGGTTCCATCTCGGTCATAACAGGCTAGTAGAATATTTAGCCTGTTAATGGCCCAATGCTACCCGGGCCAAACTTAGCGCTGGGTCCACAAAAGGCCCAACTAAAATATAGGCCCAAGTAAGTTGTGGGCCTGGCAGAAAGTGTGAAGGCCCCAATCATTCAGGCCCAAGAAAGATGCAGGCTGGCCCAATTGTGGCCCGCTAAAAACCGAGCCTGTTAGAGGCGAATGTTTTGGCCTGGTTGACTACATCAGATTTTTTTCAGATAGCGAATGATGGCAGTAACTAGTAGGAATTAAGAACAAACCTACTCTATACAATAAAGAAATTACGGCATATTAACTAAGGATTTATGGTATATTACATCCACTGGGCATCAAAGTTCGCCACCAGTGATCATAAAGCGCAACGAAGAAGCAGATTACAAAAACTGGGCACCATTGCAACATAACAAAATAATACCGAACCGAGACCACTTCCAAGACAGTTCAAGAAAGGTTAGCTTTGCGCGGGAACTGCTGCACAAGCTGCTGAGCAAGGCTGTGAGACTGGCCTAACATGTCGGTCATAGTTTCCAGGTGTAGCTTCTAGCAATGAGGTTCTCATTGGTGTTCTCTGCAATCTTTCTGAGAGATAGGACTTCAAGTCAAAGTTGAGTTGCAGAATGCCTTTCTACTAGAACTTGGGACTGAAGAAGTTGAACTGATTCAGACAACAAATTTTGTGAGCTTGTCTGACTGCTAGTCTCAGGTAACTTGAACACTGCATCAAGACAAGACTTTGGGGTTATCTCGCTATCTTCAAGATGTTTTGCCTTCTTTGCTGCAATATATGTTGGGTTTGTCTCACAGCCTTTAGCAGACTTGTGCATGCCATCAAGCATATCACCCTGAAACAAGCAGAGAGATGACAGGTTCTGCACATGTATAAACAAAGATGATAACTGTGCTGTCAATTCCATCCAATTTCAAATTAGAAAATAAAGAGTAAGTTCAAAATATCAATAGCATAATTTGGCATTGTTCATAATGCGGGGAGCTTCACCACACTACTGGATTACCATGTCAACATAACAAGCATAGATGAAGGGCAAAGACAATCATTGTATCTATTTTGGTTAATGTGCATGGCATGTTGTTCATATCATCAACCACATCAGCAAGATAAAAGAGGAGATGACAAGGTGCAAATGTGGGCTGCTTCACCACACACTGGATTATAGTTTCACAAAAACAAGCATACATATAGGGACTATTGAGTAATGTGCATGGTATGAATAAGAAATTTGTTTTACTAGTAAAACTTAGAACTCACGGTTCTTGCGAAGATGCATTTTGATAGAAACAACAGTAAACGATAGGGAGTATGAGCAAAGTAAACAAAAGTTGAGGATAAAGGCTTTAGAAGGGCTGACTTACATTAACAGTTAACACTGGCTTTATAATGCCCTTCTCCATGTCAAGGGAAGGATAACTCAAGAATTTCAGCATAGAATCTTCTTCATAAGCATTGCCTGTACTCTATATTTTGTAGAGAGTAATTATAGATATGATAATACTAGAAGGGATAGAGGATAATGAAGATAAGATGTAGATTGATGCTACATAATCAACTACCAATCCCTGGAAGTACAAGCATTACAGGACAAAATGTACTAACAAGAGCAATGGGCTACACTTCTGCACTAGCATTGTCTGTGTATTCTACTTTTTGGTAAGATTAAATATAGATCTGATCTTTTTTAGTAAATGGTGGGCGAGGGAGATAAGATGCAGAATGCTACACAATGAGCCAATCCCTCTTCCCATAATACAAGATTGTTTTGAACACTGGTGTACTGTACAAAACGTTCTTATATTATGGGACGGAGGGAGTAGCTGTTAATGTAAGTATAGTGATAGACGGTGTGCTGTCCTTACAAGAGGACTGCAGAGCTAAACCTCTTCAAAAGCATTGCGTTGATTCTAAATTTATCTAAGAGTCCATACGGATCTTATAATGTCCACCAAATGGACGATAACGAGGCTAACATGCGCTATGATGCTACATAATCAAAAAACTATGAAAGTAAGTATGGTCATACAGGGAAAGAGGTACTCACAAGCGCAATGCAGTGTGCAGTATAGTTGCGAGATTTTGTGGTCCCTTGGGAATGAATGTTCTTCTGCTAACAGTTTTCATACAAGTGAGATGTTAAGGCAAATGCAGAAATGTAGTTCAAATTGTGATGTGATATCATAGATAGTAACTTACGCTGCAGACAAGACCAATGTGTAACAAGATTATTCCAGTCACCCTCAGATAAATGTAGCAACAGAGACTTTACAGAAATGTCGTTTAGAGGCTTGCCATCGAAGTGCGCTTGCCTCGGGTAGGAACGATACTTCATCAATGAGTGCTTGAAAAGCGCAACCAACCCTTGCTCATCATCACAATCCAGTTTGGTCCTTGCCTATTTAAAAGAATGAAATCTTGTGTCTTCTTTCAGCAGAAACATATGCAGTAATGACCATGAATAACATTAGTACATTACTTACGCGTAAGTTGCGGAGGAAGACCAGAAATTGTTCTGTGTCTACGGTATAATCTTTCCATGAAGGAAAGATGCACATGAAGTTCCTAACAACAATATAAGCTTCGTCTTCTAAACTGGGAAGAAATGGAACAAGGGGCCTATTTGCTGCAATTGGGGCTCTCTCTGGTTCGAATAGGGATTTGGCAACTGGATTTGGTGTACTCTTTGCTGGAATGGGGGTTTTGCATCCTAGAGCTAGTGCTATGTCAACTGGCATCATCATACTGTTTGCTGCAGTTGGGGTCTACTGAGTTGGGGCATCAGAAATGACCAATGTAGTAGGGCTAGAGTCTGCTAGAGTTGGGGTGTTTTGTGGGTCAGGTGATATTGCAACTACACCTAATGGGCAATTTGATTTATCAGGTGCCACTACCTTTTCCAAATACTTTGCTTGTGCTCCTCCGCAATCATCAATCGGCCTCTTCCTTTTGAACATCTGATACACAAGAACAATATTTGAATGGATAAATATGGTATGATGACAGATGGAATATGTACTGAAATGGATAGGCAGGGCGTATTCACATACACGATGTGTAAACTAAGCTAATGGTAGTGCAACAAAGTAGAAGCAATGCAAAGCATCAGTTGCAAGATGTGTGCGACCAATATAACCTTGGAAAGTTAGAGCAAGCACCTTGATGGATGAATAAGATAGGGCATCTGCCTCCGACTCCTCCACTAGGGAGCTACATTAACTTAGGTCTCCCTCTAGCTTAGAATCACTGTTAGGATCATATTCTGAGCATGAACCTGTAGGTGGAGAGCGTTTGCATTGCATTGCATCCGGACTTGATTTCAGTCCCTTAATGCCAAGTTTGGCATCCATGGCATTGTTCTACTTTATTCTTTTCATGCACGCAATCTCGTAATCATTATGATGCTCTTCAGAATATGAGATTCATGAAAACATAAAAAGTAATCAGATTATCTATGGAATGCATTGCGGATTCAACTCGAAGAGTCTCTCCCTATAAACCCCTGCATATGCAAAGTTCACCCCCCAACCATGCTGACCAGACCACACACATAAATACAAACCCCATATGTCTCTGTAATAGGCAGACAAACATTTCAAAACTGAAGTAGGAACATTAGAATCCTATCAAAATCGTGTTTGAACAAATAAACTAAGGAATTATGAGTTGCATAATGTTTAGCTTCAAGGGTGGAGTGTTGGTAGTGTGACACAAAGTAAGTAGGTAGATTGTATTCCATGTAAAAGATCGAAGCCTATGTAAAAGCTGGAAATGACACTTTCTTTCTATAAAATGCAGTGTTCGTTGCCCACAGATGATGTAAGAGATCACACAGAGAAATACTATTCACTCATGTCTACGGTTCCAGTATTTTGAAACAGGGTGGTCCACCCTAAAAGAATATCAACAACAAATATGACAAGGCAAGCATAGATGTAGTGAATCAATCATTTACTTGTGAGCTTACTAGGACAAGTATGCAGAACTGTAACTGCAGTAAGAGACCGTCCAAAATCTGAATCAAGAAGTTTGTCTAGCACTTATTGTTTGCAACTAATTGACGTGAATAATTGGATATTATATCGAATGATTAAGAAAGACAAGTAAAACTGTCAACTAACCTGACTTGCAGTAGTAATCTGGGTTAATGTTACTACGACCAACAATCCAAACAGACTAGTGTCTGTTCCTTGGGCTGGAATTTTGAAACCCTCTGAACTTTACAGGTAATAAAGATTACTGAAATGCATCTGAACCATTAAGTGTAGGTAGCACTCAGCACACAACAAACCCTAAAGACAGTCCTACCAAATGAGTAATGAATCAATTAGAAAATGGGTAATGAGGAGTGGCTGCTCAGTGTTGAGGACGTATCTCAGGATAAATCGGGTTGGCTTAGTGGGTGTTGCACGCTTGAGCCCTGAACGGACTGAGAAGGTAGGCACGACGGTGCGCCCGGGTAGTGGTGACGTTGTTGGCCGAGCGGCTCCTGGCCTCCTATTAGTCCAGCGTCTCCTCCTAGAGTCATGCTGTCTGAGGACGGCAAGTCGCCGGCAAGGCAGGCGGCTGGGGGTGAGTAGAGATCAGAAGCGCGTAGCAAAACAGAGGGGAATTGAGGCCTAGGACGACCCAAAACCCAGGGTGGGCCACGGCCCACCATGGGCACCCTGTAGAGATACTCACCCGAGCGGCGAACATGTATTCGAAACTAAATTAGGAACATTTAGCTGACCAATTAAATGACTCTGTTTTAATAATATCAGATTCCTATTTGAACAACTAAGCTTGTTTAGCTTGATGGGTGGAGCAGTGCTATTATGATATGAAGCACGTATTCTGATTGTATAGTGATCATATAAGGCGGAAACTCTAAGTATATTTTTTTGGCAAAAGAGGGTTTCCCCTCCAATTTCTATTAAAGAAACTGATACGTCTCCAACGTATCTATCATTTTTATTGTTCCATGCTATTATATTACCCCCTTTGGATGTTTATGGGCTTTATTTTATACATTTTTATCATTTTTGGGACTAACCTACTAACCGGAGGCCCAACCCGTATTGTTGTTTTTTTGCCTATTTCAGTATTTCGAAGAAAAGGAATATCAAACGGAGTCCAAACGGAATGAAACCTTCGGAGGCGTGATTTTTGGAACGAACGTGATCCAGATGACTTGGAGTGCAAGTCAAGAAGCAGCCGAGGCGGTCACGAGATAGGATGGCGCCCCCCTATAGGGCGCGCCCCTGTCTCGTGGCCCCTCGGGCGGCCACCGACGTACTTCTTCCTCCTATATAAGCCTACGTACCCCAAAAACATCTAGGGAGCACCCGAAACACAATTTCCACCGTCGTAACCTTCTGTATCCACGAGATACCATCTTTAAGCCTTCGTCGGTGCTTCGCCGGAGGGGGAATCGACCATGGAGGGCTTCTACATCAACACCAGAGCCCTTCCGATGAGTTGTGAGTAGTTTACCACAGACCTACGGGTCCTTAGTTATTAGCTAGATGGCTTCTTCTCTTTTTTTGGATCTCAATACAATGTTCTCCCCCTGTCTTGTGGATATCTATTTGATGTAATCTCTTTTCGCGGTGTGTTTGTCGAGATCCGATGAATTGTGGGTTTATGATCAAGTTTATCTATGAATAATATTTGAATCTTCTCTGAATTCTTTTATGTATGATTGAGTTATCTTTGCAAGTCTCTTCGAATTATCAGTTTGGTTTGGCCTACTAGATTGATCTTTCTTGCCATGGGAGAAGTGCTTAGCTTTGGGTTCAATTTTGCGGTGTCCTTACCCAGTGACAGAAAGGGTTGCAAGGCACGTATTGTATTGTTGCCATCGAGGATAAAAATATGGGGTTTATATCATATTGCATGAGTTTATCCCTCTACATCATGTCATCTTGCTTAAGGCGTTACTCTGTTCTTATGAACTTCATACTCTAGATGTAGGCAGGAGTCGGTCGATGTGTGGAGTAATAGTAGTAGATGCAGGCAGGAGTCGGTCTACTTGTTGCGGACGTGATGCCTATATACATGATCATGCCTAGATAATCTCATAATTATTCGCTTTTCTATCAACTGCTCGACAGTAATTTGTTCACCCACTGTAATACTTATGCTATCTCGAGAGAAGCCTATAGTGAAACCTATGGCCCCCGGGTCTATCTCTTATCATATTTTGCTTCCAACCAACTTTTATTTGCATCTTTACTTTTTGCATCTATATTATAAAATACCAAAAACATATTTATCTTATCATACTATCTCTATCAGATCTCACTTTCGCAAGTGGCCGTGAAGGGATTGACAACCCCTTTATCGCGTTGGTTGCGAGTTCTTGGTTTGTTTGTGTAGGTGCGTGGGACTTTTGAGGAGCCTCCTACTGGATTGATACCTTGGTTCTCAAAAACTGAGGGAAATACTTACGCTACTCTGCTGCATCACCCTTTCCTCTTCAAGGAAAACCAACGCAATCTCAACACGTAGCAAGAAGGATTTCTGGCGCCATTGCCGGGGAGGTCTTCGCTCAAGTCAAGACATACCAAGTACCCATCACAAACCTATCTCCCTCGCATTTATATTATTTGCCATTTGCCTCTCGTTTTCCTCTCCCCCACTTCACCCTTGCCGTTTTATTTGCCCTCTTTTTCCCAATCTCCTCCTCTCTCTTTTGCTTGCCTTTTTTTGTTTGCTTGTGTGTTGGATTACTTGTTGCCATGGCGCAAGATAATACCAAATTGTGTGATTTCTCGAATACCAATAATAATGATTTCCTTAGTTCTCCGATTGCTCCTCCTAATGATGTTGAGTCTTGTGAAATCAATACTGCTTTGCTGAATCTTGTTATGAAAGATCAATTTGCCGGCCTTCCTAGTGAAGATGCCGCTACTCATCTAAACAACTTTGTTGATTTGTGTGATATGCAAAAGAAGAAAGATACGGATAACAATATTGTCAAATTGAATTTATTTCCATTTTCACTTAGAGATCGTGCTAAAGTTTGGTTTTCGTCTTTGCCTAAAAATAGTATTCATTCTTGGAACAAGTGCAAAGATGCTTTTATCTCTAAGTATTTTCCTCCCGCTAAGATTATCACTCTTAGAATGATATTATGAATTTTAAACAACTTGATCATGAGAATGATGCCCAATCTTGGGAAAGAATGAAATTGATGATTCGCAATTGCCTTACTCATGGTTTGAATTTATGGATGATCATACAAAAATTTTTATGCCAGTTTGAACTTTACTTCTAGAAATCTCCTAGATTCGGCCGCAGGAGGCACGTTTATGGAAATCACGTTAGGAGATGCTACAAAACTTCTTGATAATATTATGGCAAATTATTCTCAATGGCACACCGAAAGATCTTCTAGTAAAAAAGTGCATGCTATAGAAGAAATCAATGTTTTGAGTGCAAAGATGGATGAACTTATGAAGTTGTTTGCTACTAAAAATACTCCTCTTGATCCCAATGATATGCCTTTTTCTACTTTGATTGAGAATAATAATGAATCTATGGATGTGAATTTTGTTGGTAGGAATAGTTTTGGAAACAATGCTTATAGAGGAAACTTTAATTCTAGACCGTTCCCTAGTAATTCCTCTAATAATTATGGAAATTCCTACAATAATTCTTATGGTAATTTTAATAAGATGCCGTATGATTTTGAGAATAGTGTGAAAGAATTTATGATTTCTCAAAAGAATTTTAATGCTTTGCTTGAAGAAAAATTGCTCAAAGTTGATGATTTGGCTAGGAACGTTGATAGACTTTCGCTTGATGTTGATTCTCTTAAAATTAGATCTTCTTCCCCTAAGCATGATATCAATGAGTCTCTCAAAGTAATGAGAATTTCCATTGATGAGTGCAAAGAAAGAACCACTAGATTCCGTGCTTAGAAAGATAGCTTTATAAAATCGTGTTCTTCTAGTTTCCATGAAAATAATGATGAGGATCTTAAAGTTATTGATGTGTCTCCTATTAGATCTATGTTTTGCAATATGAATCTTGATAATTATGGGACTGATGATGAGTCAACTTTACCTAGAAGGCATCCCAAGAATTCGGAGTTTTTAGATCTTGATGCTAAATTTGGTAAAAGTGGGATTGGAGAGGTCATGACTTTAAATAATATTGAACCCACTATCTCGTATTTCAACGAATTTGATTATGATAATTGTTCTTTAGAAGGTTGTATTTCCTTGTTGCAATCCGTTGTTAATTCTCCTCATGCTTATAGTCAAAATAAAGCTTTTACCAAACATATTGTTGATGCCTTGTTGCAATCTTATGATGAAAAACTTAATTTGGAAGTTTCTATACCTAGAAAACTTAATGATGAGTGGGAACCTACTATAAAGATTAGAATTAAACATCATGAGTGTTTTGCTTTGTGTGATTTGGGTGCAAGTGTTTCCACGATTCCGAAAACTTTATGTGATGTTCTAGGTTTCCATGATCTTGATGATTGCTCTTTAAATTTGCACCTTGCGGATTCCACCATTAAAAAGCCAATGGGAAGGATCAATGATGTTCTAATTGTTGCAAATAGAAATTTGGTGCCCGTAGATTTTATCGTTGTTGATATAGATTGCAATCTTTCTGGCCCTATTATTCTTGGTAGACCTTTCCTTAGAACGATTGGTGCGATTATTGATATGAAGGAAGGGAATATTAGATTCCAATTTCCATTAAAGAAAGGCATGGAGCACTTTCCAAGAAATAAAGTCAAATTACCTTATGAATCTATCATGCGAGCTACTTATGAATCAAGTGCCAAAGATGACACTACTTAGGTCTATCTTCGCTTTTATGCCTAGCTAGGGGCGTTAAACGATAGCGCTAGTTGGGAGGCAACCCAATTTTCTTTTTGTTTTTTGTTTTTGTTCCTGTTTAGTAATAAATTTTGCATCTGCTTTCTGTTTGGATGTGTTTTTATCTTTTAATTAGTGTTTGTGCCAAGTAGAACCTATAGGATAACCTATGATGATAGTTGATTTGATTCTGCTGAAAAACAGAAACTTTGCGCTCATGAGAAAAAAATTCAATACATCACAGAAACGTGCTTTTGCATTGATTCTTTTTTCTGCTGATCAATAAACAAATTGTCCAGTACGTCCTATTTTGGTAGGATTTTTAGAGTTCCAGAAGTTTGCGTTAGTTACAGATTGCTACAGATTGTTCTGTTTTTGACAGATTCTGTTTTTCGTGTGTTGTTTGCTTATTTTGATGCATCTATGGCTAGTAAAATATTTTATAAACCATATAGAAGTTGGAATACAGTAGGTTTAACACCAAAATAAATAAAGAATGAGTTCATTACAGTACCTTATGTGGTGATTTTATTTTCTTTCACTAACGGAGCTTATAAGTTTCCTGTTGAGTTTTGTGTTGTGAAGTTTTCAAGTTTTGGGTAAAGCTTTTATGGATTATGGAATAAGGAGTGGCAAGAGCCTAAGCTTGGGGATGCCCAAGGCACCCAAAGATATTCAAGGATAGCCAAAAGCCTAAGCTTGGGGATGCCCTGGGAAGGCATCCCCTCTTTCGTCTTTGTTCATTGGTAACTTTACTTGGAGCTATATTTTTATTCGCCACATGATATGTGTTTTGCTTGAAGCATCGTGTATTATATTAGTCTTTAGTTTTAGTTTACCACAATCATCCTTGATGTACACACCTTTTGGGAGAAGCCTATTTGATTAGAATTTATTAGAATTTGCTTTGTGCTTCACTTATATCTTTTGAGCTTGATAGTTTTTGCTCTAGTGCTTCACTTATATAATTTAGAGCACGGCGGTGGCTTGATTTTATAGAAATTGCTAGTTTCTCATGCTTCACTTATATTATTTTGAGAGTCTTTTAGAACAGCATGGTATTTTCTATGGTTATAAAATTGTTCCTAGAATGGTAGGCATCCAAGATTGGGTATAATAAAAACTATCATAAGAAGTGAATTGGATGCTATGATCAATTTGATACTTGATAATTGTTTTTAGATATGGAGGTAGTGATATTAAAGTCATGCTAGTTGGGTGATTATGAATTTAAAGAATGCTTGTGTTGAAGTTAGCAAGTCCCTAGCATGTACGTATGGTTAAAGTTGTGAAACAAATTTGAAACATGAAGTGTACCTGGCTTGTGCATCCTTATGAGTGGCGGTCGGGGACGAGCGATGGTCTTTTCCAACCAACCTATCCCCCTAGGAGCATGCGCGTAGTGCTTGATTTTTGATGACTTCTAAATTTTTGCAATAAGTATATGAGTTCTTTTGACTAATGTTGAGTCCATGGATTATACGCACTTTTACCTTTCCGCCATTGCTAGCCTCTTCGGTACCGTGCATTGCCCTTTCTCACCTTGAGAGTTGGTGCAAACTTCGCCGGTGCATCCAAACCCCGTGATACGATAAGCTCTATCACACATAAACCTCCTTATATCTTCCTCAAAGCATCCACCATACCTACCTATTATGGCATTTCCATAGCCATTCCGAGATATATTGCCATGCAACTTTCCACCGTTCCGTTCATCATCATCATGACATACTTTACTTTTGTCATATTGCCATTGCATGATCATGTAGTTGACATCGTATTTGTGGCAAAGCCACCATGCATTATTTTCATACATGTCACTTTTGATTCATTGCACCATCCCGGTATACCACCGGAGGCATTCACATAGAGTCATATCTTGTTCTAGTTTCGAGTTGTAATTCATATCTTGTAATCAATAGAAGTGTGATGATCATCATTATTAGAGCATTGCCCAAAGAAAAAAAAGAAAGGCCAAAAAAGGCCCAAAAAAAGAAAAAAAAGAAAAAAAGAAAAGAAAGAAAAGAAAAGGAAATAAATAAAATGGGCAATGTTAGTATCTCTTTTTCCACACTTGTGCTTCAAAGTAGCACCTTGTTCTTCATGTAGTGAGTCTCATATATTGTGCTTCAAAGTAGCACCATGTTTTTCATATAGTGGGTATCATAAGTTGTCTTTTTCATACTAGTAGGACTTTTTCATTATAGAACTTGGCTTGTATATTCCTACGATGGGCTTCCTCAAATGCCCTAGGTCTTCGTGAGCAAGCAAGTTGGATGCACACCCACTAGTTTTCTTCCGTTGAGCATTCATTTATAGCTCTGGTGCATCCGTTGCATGGCAATCCCTACTCCTCATGTTGACATCAATTGATGGGCATCTCTATAGCCCGTTGATTATCCTCGTCAATATGAGACTTTCTCTTTTTTGTCTTCTCCACACAATCCCCATCATCTAATTCTATTCCACCCATAGTGTTATATCCATGGCTCACGCTCATGTATTGCGTGAAGGTTGAAAAAGTTTGAGATTATTTAAGTATGAAACAATTGCTTGGCTTGTCATCGGGGGTATAGAAGTTGGGAACATCTTTGTGTGACGAAAATGAAGCATAGCCTAACTATATGATTTTGTAGGGATGAACTTTCTTTTGCCATGCTATTTTGAGAAGACATGATTACTTTGACCAGTATGCTTGAAGTGTTACTATTTCTTTTATCAATATGAACTTTTATTTTGAATCATTTGGATCTGAACATTCATGCCACAATAAAGAAAATTACATTGAGAATTATGCTAGGTAGCATTCCACATCAAAAATTCTCTTTTTATCATTTACCAACTCGAGGACGAGCAGGAATTAAGCTTGGGGATGCTTGATATGTCTCCAACGTATCTATAATTTTTGATTGTTCCATACTATTATATTACCCCTTTTGGATGTTTATGTGCTTTATTTTATACATTTTTATCATTTTTGGGACTAACCTACTAACCGGAGGCCCAGCCCGTATTGTTGTTTTTTTTCCTATTTCAGTATTTGGAAGGAAAGGAATATCGAACAGAGTCCAAACGGAATGAAACCTTCGGAGGTGTGATTTTTGGAACGAACGTGATCCAGAGGACATGGAGTGCAAGTCAAGAAGTAGCCGAGGCGGTCACGAGATAGGAGGGCGGCCCCCTATAGGGCACGCCCCTGTCTCGTGGGCCCCTCGGACAGCCACCGACGTACTTCTTCCTCCTATATAAGCCTACGTACCCCAAAAACATCCAGGGAGCACCCGAAACACAATTTCCACTGTCGTAACATTCTGTATCCGCGAGATCCCATCTTGTAGCCTTCGTCGGCGCTCCGCCGGAGGGGGAATCGACCACGGAGGGCTTCTACATCAACACCATAGCCCTTCCGATGAGTTGTGAGTAGTTTACCACAGACCTACGGGTCCATAGTTATTAGCTAGATGGTTTCTTCTCACTTTTTGGATCTCAATACAAAGTTCTTCCCCTCTCTTGTGGAGATCTATTTGATGTAATCTCTTTTTGTGGTGTGTTTGTCGAGATCCGATGAATTGTGGGTTTATGATCAAGTTTATCTATGAATAATATTTGAATCTTCTCTAGATTCTTTTATGTATGATTGAGTTATCTTTGCAAGTCTCTTCGAATTATCAGTTTGGTTTGGCCTACTAGATTGATCTTTCTTGCCCTGGGAGAAGTGCTTAGCTTTGGGTTCAATCTTGTGGTGTCCTTACCCAGTGACAGAAAGGGTTGCAAGGCACGTATTGTATTGTTGCCATCGAGGATAAAAAGATGGGGTTTATATCATATTGCATGAGTTTATCCCTCTACATCATGTCATCTTACTTAAGGCGTTAGTCTAATCTTATGAACTTAATACTCTAGATGCAGGCAGGAGTCGGTCGATGTGTGGAGTAATAGTAGTAGATGCAGGCAGGAGTCGGTCTACTTGTTGCGGACGTGATGCCTATATACATGATCATGCCTAGATAATCTCATAATTATTCGCTTTTCTATCAATTGCTCGACAGTAATTTGTTCACCCACCATAATACTTATGCTATCTCGAGAGAAGCCTCTAGTGAAACCTATGGCCCCCGGGTCTATCTCTTATCATATTTTTTTTCCAATCTAATTTTATTTGCATCTTTACTTTTTGCATCTATATTATAAAATACCAAAAATATATTTATCTTATCATACTATCTCTATCAGATCTCACTTCCCCAAGTGGCCGTGAAGGGATTGACAACCCCTTTATCGCATTGGTTGCGAGTTCTTGGTTTGTTTGTGTAGATGCGTGGGACTTTTGAGGAGCCTCCTACTGGATTGATACCTTCGTTCTTAAAAACTGAGGGAAATACTTATGCTACTCTGCTGCATCACCCTTTCCTCTTCAAGGAAAACCAACACAAGCTCAAGACGTAGCAGAAACCACCACGGAACCAAAATGATCAATTATACCCTAAGCATGATCAATTAAACGATATTATGATGGTGCCATGACAGATTTGAAGCTGCTAACCAGAGAAATGATATTTAGCATGCATTGTTTGCTTCGAACTAAGAACTAAATTCTAAGAGCTGAAAAGAAAGTAGAGTAACCAAGTTACGATCTATTTTCTGGTTGAGATCAAAAGGTTGAGGAGATATGAAGTACCACCTCTCTTGCAGCATCGTGTAGGCATCGGGGTGCGATGGTTGTCGGTGGCATTGAAGCAGATCTACGATGGTAGACGGGTGCATCGGGGGATAAGTCCCGTTGCGGTGGAAGAGAAGGTCGTGTGAGCGGCCACGGCAAAGAGGACGACGGCTCCGATGAAGCAAGAGGACGCAATGCAAGGCTCTTGGTCCATCGTCGTGGATGAGAAACGTCCATCTCTAGCAGTGGCCGACACGCTCTCGGTAGGCGCTCCGGCATGGTGGAGGACGGTGGCGATGTATGGGCTGGAGGACGGCAGCGATGGATGGGGTGGCGGACGATGGAGGCTGGTGTGGGGATGTTGTTCTAGAACGGATGGTGTATGAATGATAAAATGGAGGGAGAGGTATGGGGAACCATGTTTTTGGGACACGCCTGCCTGAAATATGGGAAAGTTACGAACTTAGCCCCCGTTTAAAATTTAGATGTCTCGTTGGTTGGGGATAGGACGGTAATCTCGCATCTCGCCAATATTTGCCCAGAGCGGTTTCGGGCGAGGAGAGGGTGGTTGGCGCCCATGGTGTATGAACGGGGCTGATAGGTAGGGCAGTTGTGTCACGTCTGAGTGAAGTTACAAACCTGCCCCTATTGAAAATATTTACCTACATCAATTTCGGCCGAGTCGAGTTTGTTTTGCCGCCCACGGTGTATGAATAGGGAAATGGAGGGAGAAATAGAGGTCTTTCGGACGATCTTGAATCACATGTGTTTGGCTGCCCATGTTTGGCGCCCACCGTGTCAGAATGGGCTTAGAGGTGGTTGTGTCATGTCTAATTGAAGTTACTAACCCACCCCTATTCAGACCCGTGGAAATCGGGCCGATGGATTGTCCGTGTAATGGGTAGACAGTAATTTCCATCTCCCAAACACTTGGGTTTAGGCAACCGACGTGGGAGTGGAAATTTTGCCGCTTCTTGCGAATTTTGGGACAATAAGCATCCACGTTTACCCTGGCAACTAAATTCGAATCCATTTTGTATTCCTATACGAAATTTTATAAATCATTCTATGTGTTTTTATATATGTTCAAAAGCACGACATAGATGTATTCCACTGTCATATATGAATATGATTTACAAATGCCGATACTCAAATTCAGAAGCTAGAATCCAGTTTAAGGTGAATTCGAATATTTGGAACACTTTATGTCCAACTCAAATGTCACGCGCAACATAATGTGTACTCCCATTTAGATATGTACACATGCGATGTATCAAGATTCAAATACCGAGTCAATCAACCAAGAATGTACAGAACTAACAGACATATAAACACTTATAGAGTATATGGATCAATAATATCAACTAACATACATAAGCCAGGCAGCTGTACTTTTTTTGCTAGAACATCATCCTTTCTTTAGCTAAGCTACTACAACATCTTGGCCCTTTCCGATGCGTGCCACTTATGGTCCATCTATACTACTATTATTGCTGAATGCATATTCAACCCGATTGGCATATTTGTAGGTCTGGCACAACAATCAAAATGAGATGTCTCCGAGTCTTATCAATTAATACAGACTTGTGCTCAAATAAAATTACAAACCAAAAAAACAATTATTACATGATCTCTAAAACAAATGGTTTGATTGATTACATGAACAAACAACATAAAGGTTATTCAATGATGGAAAGAACATTTCACCTATGATTTACCAAGTGGGAATTTAATTTCCTTTTTTCCTTCAGGACCTTAACAATGCGGTCAGTCTCAGATTGCTTCGTTTTGAAATCCACCAAATATTTAATAGTTGTCTTGAGTACTACTTGTCATTGTGCTGTTTGCTTCCACAACATGTCAATTTCATCTCTAAGTGCAGAAGCCGAATCTCTTTCTACCACTAGTTTAGCCTCTAGAGCATCAACAGTTGGCAATTCATAATGCACGATTGGGCCGGTGCCAAAGTTATGGAATGATACAACGTCCATGGGGACCTAGCTCTTTGATCTTGGGCTAACCTGTTTTGCCATTAAAGTTCCGATTGGATTCAGAAAAGTTGAAGTTAGCAAAACATCTAAACTGGGAGTTATAATAGCAAACCAGTTAAACAAACAAGGAATTAAAGAGTTTCAATTGGATGCTGAAAAGTAGTTATTAACATCATTGTAACCCGTTGTTGCGGCAGCAAAGCAGTTAAACAAACAAGTAGCTTTTTAAATTCAGGAAAACAGGTAATTCTTAATAGTAAGTATCAAACACATAGATAGGCGCAGTGTATAATAGGATTAACAGGCTGTGGCATTATGTAATTAGTAGCAAACTAAATTAAGCCAGGCAACGTAATTGAAGAATTTTGCAATAAGTGGCTAACTAAAATTCCAAGAAGTAGGTAACTAAACTTACGCTAGCTCTTTGTACACGCACACTTCAACTTCTTTTTCGCTTACAAGGTTCTACGAAGGAGTCCATGGCATCAATTGCTTGGATACACAGTCCATATACATATTTTTTGCAACACTGCATTGGTAAGTCAAATGGTTAATCTGGTAAGATGGTGCGTCCTTGATATGTTATATGAGGATGTGTAGTCAAAGTGTCAGACTAGTTGTAGCCACACACAGCACACTGGCTTTTACTGTATATTTCATGCTATTACATTTGGCATATCGAGATCTAAGCAATCTACAATAGGATAAAAAGACTGGCATCCTTCACATTATTGGCGAACTCAGTTCATAGAAACAAGCAACTCAACCATTCTGTGGGTAAATCAAAAGCGCAACTAGAATATTTTTCACTACCCCAATCATACACGCAAAAAGGGGCAACACCACCATAGGGGCTGGTATGGGCGGCCACCTCGGGTGGCTGGAAAGTGTGCATCTAGTTTGAGTTATCCAGGTTGGCCTAGGCTAGTTTTGTTCGTCCCAACGCACGAGCAGGCAATGTAAAAAAAGAAAAATGTTTCAGTTTGGATGGGCCAATAACATAAGTGCAAGGCAGGCCCTATAGCTTGCAAGAGTACCATGTGTAACAAGCAGGTACATCACATCCTTGATTATATCTAATTCAACTGTTCAATTTCTGGCCAATAGTTAAACCTGACGGTGTTGTAAAATTGCTTGTATGTAGGGAATTTATGAGAAAATGAAACCAATTTCAGCTTATTTTATAACTCCCCCAATCAATATTGAACTGAATGAATCTGATGTATCTAATCAAGTTTCCGGTGCAAACATACAAGCTCATGTTGTTCTTGAGCTTGAAGTGTCTAATGAACAGACTGCTAATGAAGGATTTGATGCAAACATTTTACATGCTCCTGGTGATGAACATATTATGTCTAATGAGGGATCTAATGCAAGCATTTTGCAAGCTCCAATTGAAGGATTTAGTGTCTAATGATGATCTGCTATGTTGAGAGAGACATAGAGATTTGCAGGCATTGCTGACAAGCAAATTATAGTGCATTTTCATGGCTTGAGGAAACATCGAGGCCATCTACCAGAAAGTCCCGGTATCATGACAACGTAGAATAAATACTTTTCTAATCTATTGTTTGAAACTATTGGCATACTTGTGCAGGATAGATATATTTGATATGCAGTTTGTGCACTAGTTATAGGTGCAATTACACTTCGATATTTTCAGCTAGAGAACGAATAATTCAAGCAGGTACAGACCATGTTTGTAGTCCTTGTACACCATATTGCATTTTGTGTTTTTTGGTGCTTGCATCATTTAGTGTTTATAATCTGAACTACTTTGGATCATTAGCTGGTTTTCAAAGTGCATGTAGCTTCACATTTCTCAAGTTATGTTGATTTCCGAAGTGCAAGTGCCTTCTTATTTTTTAAGTTAAATGTTCGCCCCTGGTAACTTTAATTCATGGATCCACCACTGCACACAAATCATACACGCATGCCGATACGAATTAAATGAAATGCAGGGACTTATGCTAGCTTGTTGTACAGGTTCATTGCAGCTCTGCTTGTGCTTGGGTTGTTCCATGTACAAGTCCATGTTAACACTTGCTTGGATGTGCAGGCCTTGTGCTCCTTGCATCCCCATCTGCATTTTTGACACGGCGAATGGTTGATCAAATAAGAGGATTTAACCTTGCTGTTGTACCGGAGGACAGATACTTACAATGTTATACCGGTGTGCAGGATGTGTACCAGATCCCGTAGCACTGTCATGCTTCGCTAAAAATGGTTTTGCTTGTTTCAGATGATATCTCCAGAATATATAAGAGTTAAAGTTAGAGTTGCATAGGCATGTAAGCTAAGAGAGCAGTGAAAGGATATCCAAACATCGTCGGAACAGTGCACAAGGGAGTGATGTGTGGATACCTAGTTCGGGCCAGCGTTTGGGCATGCTTGCCTAGCTAGAGCGCGGGTCACTTCAGAGCCGTTGAGGGTGACGCGCTGGCGTTAGCCAGCCGCGCACGGATGTAGATCTTGAGTGGCAGCGGAGCACTATGATGCGGTGGATGAGACCGTTGGTGAAGCCCCAACGGCCTCGGGATGCGGAGGTGCGACGATGTGCTCGGTGAAGTAGCCCCGGTGACGTGGGAGACAGCGCTGGTGAAGCACACCCGATGCGGTGGAAGTCGGTGTCTGTGAGGCACGTCGGTTGCGGTGGCCGATGTTGTCGGTGGACCACCCGGTGCGGTGGACGAAGACGTAGATGAGGTAGCTCCGGTGCGGTGTTGAAGCGCGACCGCCATCTTCGTCGTCGTCTTCTGGCACAGAGGTGGGGAAAGAGACGAGACGAGGGGCGATTCGAACTTCGCTTGGGTTGGCGGAGGATTAGGGATTTGAGCAATCTTGGCGCGGAAGGGGACGATGGAGAAGGGAGATTTTGTAGGGTTGGAATTGGGGCCGCCAGATATTTCAATCCGAAATGTGGAAGCGCGAACTTATTTTGTCATTGTCCTTTGGGGGGAGGGAGGGGGGAGGGAGGGTGGGGGTGGGTGGCTGGGTGCTAAGCATCCGTCCGACACATACGACCACCACAACACGACCCTGGTCTACCTAGTGCGCCTACATTTGAGAATGCAAACGAATCTTCTTTCATTTGCAAACGAATTTGTATGTATTACCATGCCCGTGTTTTCGTTGCAAATAATTAGTCATTCGAAACGAGATACTGTAAATTAATTAATCCGGAGTTATTTGAAAAAAAAAATCGAAATGGTACCCAGGGTATGCACGCTAATGTGGATTAGAGTGTGTGCCACATAATTATAGTTATTTGAATTAGAGTGTGTGTCACATAGCGATCTCCAATTCTAACGTGGATTTCGCATTTCACTGTATCCATGCTACATTTTTAATACAAATTCATATGTATATGATGAACACCATGGTAGTGAGAAAACTTTTGGATGGGTTCAAACATATGACCTACAAAATAGCACAACAAATCGAGTCGATGTCAACTTTTCAAGACCTAGTATGGCACAAATTCGAAATAATTACCCATATGCATGGTCCTCAGTTCAAATCTTACAATGTACACCGAATTGAAACATTGATATTAAGTCTTGTACTATCTACATTCAAATGTTGTTTTTAGCCCCCCCCCTCCCTCGGCACACATGCTACACACTTCCTGTATCAGTCAATCTTCTTCTCCTAACCACCTTAGGAAGCTATCGGTTTCCCGCACACGTTCATTCTTTCTCTCCTTGTTTTGATATGTAACTCTCTCAACTGCACAACCCCCTTTTTCCACTATGTTACCAAATGTATTTACCTCACACACCCGCCATTGCACCCCATGCCGAGCTCTCTCTCTCTCTCTCTCACCCTCTCGCACTAGATACATGCATTGCCTATCTAGCCCCCCCAACCTCTCGTGCGCACGCATGCACGTTGTCTATCTAGGTCACTCCCTCGAGACTGTCTTACTCTTTCTTCCGCACGACGGGACACACTCGCCTAATCTCGCTCTCTTTATCTAAGTCTCGATTAACCTCATTTTATTTCACACACAAATGATATATCTCCCTATTCAGGCCTCGATCGACACACTCGATACTCTCTCATGCAGATTGTCTATCTAGGTCAGTCCATCCAATCCGCCCCACTCTTTCGACCTCATGGAGGGCCACGCTCGCTCAATCTCTCTCTCTCTATCTCCATCTCTCCATCTCTCTCTCTTCGTATGTCTCGATTGACCTCGCTCTTTCTCATACACAAACGATATATCTCCATGTTTGAGCCCAGTTCGACATATTCATATTGTATACTCTCTCACGCACATTGTCTATCTAGGTCACTCTCTCCAACCCGTCTCACTCTTTCGATCGCACGACGACCCACACTCGCTCAATCTCTCTCCCTTTATATATGTAATCGATTGACCTTGCTTCCTCCCACGCACAAAATACATCTACATGTATGTGACTGGATCATCTCTCAATCTCTATCTTACAACCCTCACCCTTGCCAAAAGATCAATCGGACAATATCTCTCCAGAGCATATATATCTGTTCAATGAATGTCGGACCACACTCACCTTGTCTCTCTATCTATATGTCTCTCGATTGACCTTGCTTTCTCATGTTGTATCTTCCACACATTGAAGCTACCTCTCAATCCCTCACAAAGCCGAAGCCATTTACATTGCAAGGGGGACTCCAACCTTGGATTAATTTGTGTAGGCATTTATTCCGGTGGGTCTAGATTATATTTTCGTAGCATTCGGCCCACAACTACTCCAAACACCATTGCAACCGCCGCACCTCCCCCAGTTGATTTCACTCTAGCTCGGTCATCGCTCTCTCGCACGTCCTTTCTCGCCTTCAACGTCGCACCATGGTATTATTGCAAAAAACTCTGTTGTTCTCTTTAATTATTATAAATAAGGTACAAAACTACACACCGATAGTCCACTTGGAATGGGACAAATTTCGACCCACAAATATAAGTGCTACAATACACACCGAGGGGCCCACCTGTCATGAAACAAAGACCCATATACAAATAAAAAAATAAAGGACAAGGATCGAACATGCGACCAGGGCCTTCAAGCCACACGTCAATAGGCAACATACGTAGAACAACAATGTTTGTTGTACCCCCTTTGTTCATATAATGTTTTTATATTACCACATCCTATTTAATCGATAACATGTAATATTATATTTAGTACATTAGTGGGACTGGCTCGTTAGCACGTACTATTTGCCTCCACTTACTGATGGGTTCCATGTGTGCTCTCTCTCTCCTCCCCTTCTGCGTTTAGACTCACGGGCAAACACGAAGAACTCGCGGGCGATGTTGCCGTTGACCATATCTGGACGCGTTCACAAGTTACGGCACTAGTTTCACATACTATTAGCACTAATCAATGTGTACGTGCAATGCATGTTAATTTGGTAGTATATTAAGTGCATGCCGATATTAAGTAGGATATTATTTGCGTGTTATTATGTGATTAGCACTATTTTTGGCATGAAATTAACTGCACGCTAAATGTGTTGAGGGCTCGACATTGAAGCAGTCTAGGTCATTGGTTGAGAAGGAATACATATGGCTTGATGACGTTTTATATTTAATTTGATATGGCTCTAGCAGAATATTCAATCGATCAAACCATAGATTTCATTCAGTCTGACTCCGACTTTACATTCATACGACGATCGATCTAAAATAAACGGAAATGATAAACATTTGGATTTTAAGCATGGCAATCCGAACGTTTTTCATGGCAAACTTAGATTACGCGGCGGCGGCGGGGGCGTCTTCCGGTGGGAAGCGGATCCTCTACCGTGCTATGTGTGTCGTCGGGCCACTGACCGACGGCGACGACGATGTCTTCCGCCGTTGTTGGCGTACTCCTGGACGTTGGCCCTAGCTTCAAGGAAGGCCACAGTGTTCTGGACTTCGGTCTCCAGGAGCGAGTCAACTAGTGGGAGGAGGCCACTGGCGTTGGTGCAAGGAAGCGGTCGACGGCGGCCATCCATGCCGCTGAGGGGGGCACTAGCACCCGCGTGAGGACAGGCGCTGGCAATGGCGCGGCGGGGACATTCGTGTGCACGGGCACTGGCACGGGCACGCACGTCAGTGCACACGCAGGCGCATGCGCTAGCAGGTGCACGGGCACCGGCATAGGCATGCACGTCAGTGCATGCGCAGGCGCATGCGCTGGCAGGTGCACAGGCGCGTGAAAGTCAGCGGGGACCTCATGGAACCCTGTGGCATCAAGCTCGATGACAATGTGCAGATCCCAACCCATCAATGCCATGGGGATGGGCGCTGGTGCAGTCGGGGCGACGGGAGCTGGAACGGGAGCGGGGACAGGCATGGCGTCTTCCCGCAAGGTTGGTTCAAGCTCATCGCAAAGCGCCTTATGTTCTTGAGACTCTAGCTGGGTGTCTTCCTCAAGAAACTGGAAGACTAAGGGTAGACTATCGTGATGCAGCATGGCGTACGTTTAGGTCAGGATGGTTGGAGGTAGACGACGGGAGAAACGGAGAGGAAGAGAGAAGATTGTAGCGATATTGGGTTGTGCGGGGTTGATTTTAAAACGTGGCGCCGACGACATTAAAAATGGGAGTAGTTGGGACGAAGCTGGGCGGCGGAGCCTGGTCAAAGGGCTCGCCTCCCGGTGAGCCAGCGCAGCGGTCTGCTCGCATGCCTCCCTGTCAGCCGGCGCAGCGGTCTGCTCGCATGCCTCCCGTCGACTCACACGCTTGCCTGAACGGCACCGATGAGAAGCGGGACTCATGGCGGCACGTAAACATCCACGGTTTCAATAGTGAAAGCGTTTGCCTTAACGTGATAGGTCTTTGTTCCAAAATACTTTGGCTCTTCATTTGTGGAACTTCTCATAAGCAGCTTGTCTCAAATTGAAGAAAAACGTTACAAAGGAATATTTGTGCTATATCACGTGACCATGCCCAGTTTCATGAATTTCTAGTCACTTTTGGATTTTCTGAAATTTAAAATACAAGATTCAAAACAATATCATAACCTGCATCATGTAATAAATTTTCAAGTCATACATCTGTCCTGTTGAACTTCTTAAGAAAGGATTTGGTCAAACCTTTTACTTAGTTAGACTTCAGACAAGTTATATATGCAGAGTAAAAGGATAATCCCTCTGTACTAGTGCATTTCCTGATATATTAACTCAAGTACCAGGCACGAACGAACGGGCTCAGTTATGTGCTCATCCTAGTGTAGTAGTAGTAGTACTAGGCAATGCAGTTGATGGGTGACCTTGGGGAGCGGTGACCGAGGGAATTGAACCGTGCTCGGCACGGTAGGTAACATTGTCTAGTTACTAAAGAATCCCTCCATTGTTCATCGGTAGTCATTATGGACCGGGGACATGAGGGGAATTTCCTAGGGCTGGAATTCTGGCCGCCAGATATTTCAACTCGAAAGGCGGAGGCTCGACTGGTTGGGGTTGCCTAATGTGCGCACCATGCACGCCACCAGAAGGACACGAGCCCGGTTTTTTAGGATCAACACGAACCATGGTCTTGCTGGTACGCCGTTGGGTCCTACCATTCGAGAATACGAAAGGAATCTTTTAAATTTCCAAATGAATCTTTGTGTATTGCAATGCCTGTATTTTCCTTGCAAATACTAATCTCAACGTGGTAATTGATTTATGACGAGTTCTTGAACTAGAGTGAGTTTGTGATATAGTGATCTCAACGTGGATTTCACATTTCATGGTATCCCTAGTAAGTTTTTCATTGCAAATTCAGATTTAAAAGATGAACAATATGGTGGTGAGAAAACTTTGTATGTATAAAGCATATGACGACACACACACACACACACACACGAACACACGAACACAAAAACAATCCAATAAGTATAGTGCATCTATTTTTCCAAACCATGCATGTATGACACGAATTCAAAATTACTCCTTCTGTTCCTAAATATTAGTCTTTTAGAGATTTCAACAAGTGACTACATACGGAGCAAAATGGGTGAATCTACACTCTAAAATATGTCTATATACATCTGTATGTGCCAGTCCATCTGAAATCTATAAAAACCCTAATATTTAGGAACAAAGGGAGTCAAATGTAAGACATGCATGGTCCTCAATTCAATATTTAAAATAAACAAGAAACTGAAACATGAATATTAAGTCTAACACTACAGTACATGCAAATGTTGTGTTTAGGCGGAGCTATGTAGATTGTCGGGGGTTAACCCCTCGACCTTAGATAAAATTGTGAAGTTCTGTTTAGGGTTGTTTAGATTATATTTTTCCCTACCCTCCCAAACACCGATTGGTTGTGCACCCCCACCCCTCCTCCGTGGGAGAATATCATGTGCCCCATACCTTAGATGCTATATGCCGATACGAGTTGCTTGGAGCTTGTAGATCTGAGATATATCAGCTCACATGATGTCTTAATATTTTTACAGGAAACCTTGATGAGTTTGAGAATTGCACACAATTTGTACAAAAACTACTCAGATGCATCTAAGATGAAGGAGGACATCATATTCTCCTGTATGTAAGAATATCATGTGCTACCACACCTTAGATGCTTTGGTGATTAAAACTCTTTGGGGCCGTTCGATTTGTGACCCAACAACTCCTCAGTGGTCCGAATGGTTTTTTGCAGAAAATCCCCCAAAGAGTTCGGCCACTTCTTACAAGCACAAAGACTGCTCAGATGCCATTGGATCTCAGATCAAACGACCTCGAAGCTCATATCACCGTAGCATCCAAGCTGCGAGAGCACCTTATGTTTTCTCGCACGAGAGAATATGAGGTGCTCCCGCACCATAGATTCTATGGTAATACGAGTTCATGGAGATCTAACGGCCTATAGTAGGAGGTTTGAATGTTTTTGTAATGTACGTCTAAGAGAGCTTGAGAATTGCGCAGAAAGTACAAGTAATACGCATGTGCCATCTGATCACTAATCATACGACCTAGATGCTCGTATCACCGTAGCGGCTAATTAAGCTACGAGGAGAACCTAATATGAGCAACGGGGAGCCATTGGATCCAAGATGCAGCGGCACACACGAGGCCTGAATATTTTATTTGCAAAAAAACCTTTGGAGAGTTTGGAAATTGCACATAATTACAAAGACTACTCCCAAGCCATTGGATCTCACTTCCAACGATGTAAAAACTCGTATCACCATAGCATCTAATCTGCGGGGTGGATGTGATATTCTATGCCGCTGTCATTTTTGTTCGCAAACTTGCAAAACACGTATAACTTGTGCCGCTACTTGTCTAACCGCGCAAAGTGTTTGTTCAAAAAAACCATGCTACACTGAAATATCGGAACAACACGCGGGGGTCCCGCTTTTCATTAATCGAATTCAGACCTAAAACTAACAGATCTAAAAGACGAGATTCGAACTGGCAACCTGGACTACAAAGCGTAAGTCGATAGCCTGAAACAACAACGGTTGTTGGCTTTGTCCCATAACTTGATTTTATACAGTATTACGTTGAGTATAGTAGAGGGAGTGCCTCGTCAACACGTGCATGGCCGCTGAATCACTTACTGGTGGGTCCCAGGTCTATGATCTCTCTCTCTCTTCTCCATCGTCTAACCTTTGCACGGCACACACAAAGAGCGGCGCTAGCTTGCAGTGGTGTTATTATAACTTAAAAAAGCTCGGAAAATAGAAGAATCACCTAGAACAAGAGACGTTGTGGCTGGTCGAGACGGAGCTAACCACACCTATCCTCCATGCCACGTTAGCATGATGAAGCTGTGTGGCTAGTGGGGTGTTTTCGACCGACTGTTTGGGTCCAAGGTCAAACCATAGGTACTATGTCTGATATAGTATATTTTTACACGAACATTTTTCCTCCGCGCCGAGACGTGGAACACCCTACCACGCGGTTTCAGGGTCCTCTCGGGTGGTGCCAGCATATATTCTTCCTTGCCGAGACATGGGACGCCCTACCGCGTGTTTTCTGGGTCCTCCTCGGTCGTAGCGTCGAAGCAAGTAAATGAGTCATCAAATCACAAAAGACCACCTTTCCCGCCGAGTACATCAGTGAAGCACGGTGGCTAGCTAGTTGGGCTAGTTCGATGATTAGCTAGGCCACCGCCACATTTGTTTTTTCACCCCTTTTTATCTCCTTGCCGACAGGTAAATTTAAATATCCACCATGGTGTTGCTCTGGTGTTTCGGTACGACAGGATTTTTAATTTTTTTGTTTGACGGGAGCAGGCGCGACAGGATTTTTAATTTTTTGATTGATGGGAGCAGGCGCGGAAGCAATTAGTCACGAGATGACTCCGCCTGTAAAACCCACTGCGCCCTGATGTGAGAAGTCGTCGAATGGTGTTTTCCCATGGTGAAAACCAAAAGATTCCCCACTCCTTGGCTGGCTCCCTCTGCCTTCCCGTAAGTTGCATTGCCTTTTAGCCGTTTCGCCCCCTTTGCTTCCTCTCCCCATTGCTTGTACCTAGTGCCATGGCGGCACAACAGATCATGGAGTCCGAGGTGAGGCGCCTGACACAGGAGCTCCAGGCCAAGGACGTGGAGCTCAGGGCCAAGGACGTGGAGCTCCGTGAGCTCAAGGAGGAGAGGAGTGCCATGCTCCTCCGTTATGTGCGGGAGTTCATGGAGCTTCAAAAGCGGCATGCATCCACCACAAAGATGCTCGAGGCGTCGGCGACATTGCTGCAGAAAGCGGGAGATACGATAGGCCGTCAGGGAGCCGGCTGGAGCGTGAGCAGGCCGATCATGACGAGGTCCAGGATCGCCTCAGCCGCTTGGTTGACCAAGTTGCCATGCACGCGTTGCGGCTGCGTGATGCCCACCGTTGTGCCAGCGCGACCATGCCCACGGTTTATTCTGTGATGAATGTCCATGGCTAAACCCGTTCGACCACCCCATCAACTTCAACGAGCTCTGGCTTCCTGACTTGGTCTCCTTTTTCACCTCTATCTCTGAGGAGATGAGCTGTCTCCGTGCGATGGTGGGGGTGGAGCTGGACAAGGTGGGGTTGCAGGCTGCCGTCGTTGTTGCCGGGCGAATCCTTTCAGGGCCATTGGACGCCATCTTTGACGAGCTGGCTCCCGTCGACCGGGAGCGGGCTCTGCGGGCGGTTGCACCCTGCATCACGAACATCGTGTGCCTCGAGAAGCAAAGGGACTTCGGTGGTCTATAGGCGCCCTCTGCATGGGCATGGTGCAACATGACCGTTGGATCAAACTTAGACGGTGCAGATCAGTCATTGTAGCACAAAGCGTGTGGGTGTGTTTGGTTGCATTCTCATCTCAATATAGTTGTTCCCTCTTCATGTATTTGTGTTAACCTACTAGTGTGGACTCATGCACTCTGCCAAACACCCAAAAGTGGGTTGAGAAGGGAACTTTTTCTCCCATCCCGTGCACCCTTCATACACCCTGCCTAACACTGATTCATGCTTCATATGGTTCATGTTTTGTGGAGTACTGTAGCACTGTACTCTCCGTGCGATGTGGACCTAGTTCTGTTAACATTGATCTTATCATTCATTCTCGACCGGATAGTCGAAAAAGCAGTACTATGTTACTACACTACTGTTCATATAGTTGACATGCGCACAACATCATTTTTTATTGTCATATCTTACTACACTAGAACAAGATTATGTAGTACTGACGTATGAACCACTGCACATGCCTAGTAGTAGGAGCACTGTGTATGTTCAAGTGGCTGCCGTGTTTCACACTCCTCCATCATCAGAGTGGAAACGCTTGCTATAATCATTTTTTCTTCAGAAAAATAGTGGACATGCTCTACCGTGTGGGTGCTCCTCCAGCCATGCACTAAATTACTCACTTTCGCCAACGTGTGGGACAGCCAGCATCAGGGTCCACCAGCCATGCACTAAATTACTCCATAGTAGAGTCACGGTAGACTACCCCGATCGAAGCGCCGCAGTAATGCCCAATCAGCCGTCAAATCACAAAACCCCCTCCTTTCCAGCAGGAGGTTGGACGAAGGAAGCAACCATAATTTCACTCTTCTCTCTCAGCTTCCTATCTTGAAGAAAACCCCCACTCGCTTCGCTTCTCCCTCATCTCGTTCCTCATTTCATTCTTCTCTCTCATCTTCCTCTCTTGGATGGACGCTGGAGCACTGGCCGACATGATGTCTATGGCTCTGGCCAAAACCATCGAGGCTCATGGTATGAAGAAGTGCAAGTACCCCGCCGAGACTACCGCAGACAAGATCAAAGCTATCGCCCTGTCCAAGCCCCCCTCTCTAGGATCCCTCATTAAGCAAGTCCGGGTAATATCTCTTCTTGACGATCTTTTTCTCAATCTTGAACGTGTTTTTCATCTAACACGCAGTACTAGTACTAGTAGTACAACTTTCTGGGTGATCTTGCATGTGATTTTTGTGTGCCAAATGACGGTTCTAAATTCCTCTTTTGACCAAAACATGCGAGAGGTTGACACTAATTTCTTATAGATTATTTCAACTACTCCCTCCGTCCCAAAATTCTTGTCTTAGATTTGTTTAGATACAGATGTATCTAATACTAAAATGTGACTTGATCTATCCGTATCTAGACAAATCTAAGACAAGAATTTTGGGACGGAGGGAGTACTTTATGAACATCAATGCTACCTTTGAACAGGGTATATTTGCCTCAGTAACTTGTGTTATGGATATTGCAAGTAATCCCTCTGTTCTCATGCCTTTGAAGACATGTTCTAGTGTCTTTGTTCACTCATTTCTGTGCGTATATGTAGTAATATATGGAGTATAATATCGAAAATCATCTTATATTTCTGAATGGAGGTAGTAATAAAATATGGTTTATGTTTGAATTAGAACTAGGTCCGCGGTGGAGATGAAGTTCTCAAAGTCATGCCGTGTGAACTGGAAGACATGAGGATGAGTTCTGCTAAACTATCCAGCTGTTGTGTCCTTGTTGCCACGTGTCCTGAACTAGTATTTTCCTGTAGCACTATTGTCAGGCGTGTTCTCGAGGTTGTACTTGACCACAACAATTTCCTGGCTGTGCCTTCGATTACGAAGGGTGTGGTTCTTGTAAAGCTTCTCGACAAATCTGATGCGGCCTATCTTCATGATCATGTTTATGAGTGGAAAGACCACTCTATTAGGTTCTCCAAGGTTGACGAGATGGTGATGGTGCAGGTAGACATCTCTCATGAAGTCCATGACCTAGTCAGTTATGCGGGGTTCATCCCGTAGGTCGGTTGCAAGAAATAGTATGCAGAGTTCAATTAGTGCAACTTTGCTTGTCTGTAGTAAGTACTATTGTTCAGTACTTGATTTGTGTTTGTGAACCCTGTATTGTTTAGTACTGCCGCTTTTGGTGTGTTGTGAGTCCTGAGAACACTCTATGTTAATGTCTATCCACTCAATTCAGTTTGTATATTTTGAAGTATCCATATCATCTTTTTTGTGAGGACGGTTTATCAATTATGGTTACACTCCAATATATGTATGCATTGCAGGGTGTATTGCACCCACCAGGATTTCCAGTCCCATGGATGTTCGGTCCATACAATTTTTCATGACCTTTGGACCGTCCTGCTTGTGGGAGTAGGTGGGGCCCCTGCATGCCACCCGTAGTTGGACGATCAATCTTCTGTTTAGTACTTCAACATAGTGATTTCCTGGTAAGGATTTACTCGTGTCACATCAAGTAAATCTTATTGATTTACTATCTAAATCTTATTGATTTAATGTCATGTTTTCTTTATTTTCCTGTAATTTTATGATGCATGTTTTGCCATGGACATTCATCACAGAATAAACCGTTTGATTTGCTCTACAATGGCTATTTTTGCAGGTTTCACTTCTTACGTCGTGTCAGTAACGAAGGCACTGTCCATCACTTATATTATTGGAAAAAATTGGATCACTCTGTTGTCTAAGTACAAGCTGAATCCCTATGATGAACTGCAGTTTGGTTTAACAAAAACACCACAATTAGTCCTTCTCGCATTTAAAAGAAATGAAGAAAAAAACTAGATCACGGTCATGGAGCCTAGTCAAGTTAGAAAGCTGATCATAGCAGACCAGACACGATCGCCATTGTCTCGCACATCGGTACCACTTTCAGCAACGGATCAAGCACTGGCAGTTGCTCTAGCACTGACTGTGGCAGTAGCTCAGTCTGATCCAGCTGAGGATTGGGCACCGATCGCGTCAGCGGATCAGGCTGATCTACCCGAGGATCAGGCATCGACACCGGCACCTGCTACGACACTGACACCAGCTCTACAAGGAGCACCATCTCCGGCAGTAGCAGCGGCACTACCAGTCGCACCGACACGGGCATGAGCAATGGCTTCGGCACCTGCACCAACACTTGCACTTGCATCTGCTCCGGCCTGTGCAGCGGCAACCAAACGAGCAGTTGCACTGACAACAGACTGGGCTGCAGTTTGCAATTCATATACCAAAGTCCTTAGAAAAACTGACATGTCCACCTTCTTGGTAAGCATTGGCCTCTCAAGTGCTTCGTTCTTTTTTTTCATGTTGTTTCACATGATTCACCGTGTTGATCTAATTGTTTGTGTATGTCTTCTTGTTTGCAAACATAGAATTCCTAGAGCAATGAGGGGTCGTCCAACAATCTAGGCGATCGTGGCCAAGTTTCTCTTACCATACGCAGCCTTGGTGTGAATGAACCAGCTCAATATACCATAAGTTGGTCGCATGATGATTGATGCTAAAGGATGGTCAAGGTTCAAATCTAAATCATATCTTGCAGTAGGGTATGATGTCAAAATCAAACTTTCTCGGCAAGGAGAGCTGGTCCAAATCAACTTTGAAATTCTTCAGTAGCAGCACGCAACTGCCGAACTGATCTATCCTCCGAGATATTTTGATGTAATAATCTGGCATGGTGAAACAAGTGTCCTGTGTGTATAAGTAGTACGATAGTATTATTTATCACATGGTATATCGTTGATAGAATTGCAACTCTCATTGATGGTTAGGAACTGTCGTTCGATTCCATTCCAACAGCTGTCGTGCTTTATTCAATTTTATGTATTCGCCTTGCGACAGCATCTAAAACCAGCGCCGTACTGATCACTTGTAATATAAAAAGCGCTGAGGTAGAACACATGGGCCCCCAAACATGCAGGGTGGGCCTGTGGCCCAAAGTCCAAAATCGTGAGCCTGTCTGAGTATTATATTCTCAGCTGAACCCCCATAATGCCCATGCGTTGCACGTAACATCAAGATGCAGCATTTGTATGAGTATTTTATCTTGTGAGAGAAAAGGATGAATGAGGGAAGGCCTTATTTGCAAATGTGGAGAGGTGTGTGGGTACCTTTTTGCAACATTGCCATAGTTTCCTTCCTATCTGTCAGATATAAATCAGACGGCCTATATTGCAGGATGGCAGGCACACCATCATCACCAACTCGTCTATACTGTGTTAATACTAAAAAAACTCTGTTTTTTATAATTATATATGTTATATATATTCCCCTTGATTTTTCTTATGTATAAAGTTGTGATATAAAATATTTTTATATTTTTTTACAGAGGGAGTATCTCTCTGTCAAAAATATATTTATGTGTAACTAGTTACTCTTGTCTTTCTACTTCCTTTTGCTGATATGCGGGGCATCCAGCAACGGGGTCCACGTGCCATATGCACCAAATTAGAGTGCACAACTGCACGGTAGACACACCCCAGTTGTAGCGCCGCAGTAACGCCCAATGAGCCATCAAATCACAAAACCCCCCACCTTTCCAGCTTTAGCAGTAAGCTGGACGGACGAAGCGGCAATATTTCACTACGCCTGAATCCCCTTCTCCCTCGTCTGCTTGTTCAGAGAAAACCCCATCTCAGTGATTGCATAGGGTTTTCTCACGGAGAACCAGGTACTAATTCTTCATCCATCCCCGATAAATCCAAGTCCCTTGGTCGCGGGTAATCCTAGGATGGCAGACGCTGCCGTTGGTGCATTTTTCTTCCTACTGAATCTAGTGTGTTTAATTTGCAGTGCCCAAAGTGCGAGGACCCTACAAGTTTCTGCGACCTCGGCGAGATGCCAAACTTGTTCCTTCTCATCCTAACACAGGATTTAAAACGCGCATAGTATGTTCCCAGAATCCTCTTTTCTATCCGGGAGGGTGGGTTTTTTTGAACATGCTGTCGACTAAGCTAGAAATTTGGATTGCTATATTTGGATAAAAGGTACTAGTACGATGGTCAACACTGACATGAAGAAGGAAATTATTTCTAGATTTGGATAGGGAATACATTGTGTTCTCATATTGTTTTTCCTGTAGTGCATTATTTGCTCTCCCAGAACACATGTACTCAAGATGCTCGGCCTTGCCATATCTGAATACACTAGTTTAATGGTCACAGTGAAGACAAGCCATGGATATAAGTTCCGAGTTGGGTTCATGAACCAAGAAGATCGCTGCTTTTCTTATGTCTGAACTTGGATAAACTTTCTCAAGTGTTACGGACTGAAAGTTGGTGCACGAATGTTGATGGAAATAGCAGAACCTGGTCTCATCTTCACTGCGATTTTCCACCACGGTGTCGTTCCAATTTTTCATCCATGTTAGTTTTGTATCTGGTTCTTGCTTGTTCCATCGATAACTTCTTAACCCACCTATTCTGTCTAACTAATCACAATTTAACTTTAGAAGTAGCAATGAATCTCTCACGAAGATACTACTTCTAACTAATATTTTCTTATAACTGGTGGCACGTGTAGGTTTTTTCAAAGTTAAGCAGGCTGCTCGTTTGTTATTCTGTAAGAACTCAGCTGTTACTGATGGCACTGAAGTTGACTGGGACGACATCCACAAGTTCCTACACTTTATGGATCGTCTTGAGGTCCTTGTGGGGCGTTTCAATGGTGGGAGGCCACGCGAGATATGTGTGCCACTGCTGCACTCGTTGAACAGGTCCAACTGTGTCGAGAAACTAATGGTACACACTGCTTTCTGTTATATACTGTCACATCCCTAGTTCTGGTATGCTCAAGGCTAGCTAGTCATTTGTGCATCATGTTTAAATTCCATTTAATTTGAAATGAGGATTTGCGAAACCCTCAGAATCATTTTTGGAAATGACCTAAATAAAAATTGCTCCAAAAAGGTCCAAGAAAATGTTCATGTTGCTCTCTGAAAATATTGGTCATAGGTAAAATTCAAACAAATATTTTAGGAGCTCATGGATATTTATTTTGGCCATTTGGATTAATCCGATAATTATTTGCTTTGGATATATATTGTTATTGGATATGTTATGCGTACGTGTAATGTGTATTGCTATGTGTGCGGTCTGACCATCTAGTTGTTTATCCTTAGTAGCCTCTCTTACCGGGAAATGTCTCCTAGTGCTTCCACTGAGCCCTGGTAGCTTGCTACGGCTCCGGATCACTTAGGCTGGCCGGCATGTGTCCTTCTTCGTTCCTGTGTCTGTCCCTTCGGGGAAATGTCACGCGGTGTCTACCGGAGTCCTGCTAGCCCAGTTGTTACAGCCCGGATTCACTCGCTGATGACCGACACGTTCGTTGCTGGGTCATGTATGCCTGTCCCTGTAAGTTAGTGCCATTTTGGGTTCACGACTAGCCATGTCAGCCCGGGCTCCTTATCATATGGATGCTAGCGACACCGTCATATACGTGTGCCAAAAGGCTCAAACGGTCCCTGGCAAAGGTAAGGCGACACCCGTGGGGATACCGTGTGTGAGGCCGCAAAGTGATATGAGGTGTTACATGCTATATCGATGTGGCATTGAGTCGGGGTCCTGACAGCCTTGGTATCAGAGCCTGACTGCCTGTAGGATTACCAAGCCAAACTGGTCGAAGTTGAGTCTAGAAATTCTTTAGTTATGTAAGGGAATTGATTGTGGGAAGGAACGTAAGGCTCCTTTTACTCCTTTACCTCATGGCCTTCTGATCTGGGTCGTCCTATCTTTCCTACGGGGTTAAGGAACTAGGCTTTCTCTTCCGTCTATCAGGATCACGTGTTACTACTCCATAGTCCCATAGGATTGGTTGATCAGAGTCATACCCCAGTTTTGAGTATTTCTGGTGTAGTCTGTTTAGTATGATCTCAGAACCTTGAGTAATGCTGATGAGTATGTTACCACCCCATTTTTAGTAGGATGTCTAATTCTGAGCATTTTACTACAGTTATGCTGCCGGAATTTCCCTAGGAGTTCGAGTGATACCAATTCCTTGTCCTACATTCTACAGTCTATAGTTGATGCTAACTCCGTCCCTGGTTTCGTTTCTCAGGATGTCATCAAGTTCTATTGTTCGTAGCCAGAACCATGGAGATGGTAGGGATGAGGATCCTCCCGACCGCCTTCGTTGACAGAGTTCATGTTAGAAATGGAGAGGAACAAGCGTGAGTCTAACCGTTTGTTGGCACGTATCAAGGAGAACACCGCACATCAGTCCAATAAGTCTGCGACCATTCATGACTTCATTCGCTTGCACCCACCTACCTTTCATCATTCCATCGAGCCACTCGATGCAGATGACTGGCTCCGTAGTATCACTCATAAGCTGCGTTCCGCGAGCGTGGCTGAAGATGACAAGGTCACCTATGCCACATACCACCTTTGGTGGCAGAACTATGAGGCTATGCTTCCAGCTGGCCAGATTCCTACCTGGAGGGATTTCACTGAGGCTTTTCGCGAGCATCACATTCCCCAGGCCCTCCTTGATCGCAAGAGAGAAGAGTTCTGTAGTTTCACCCAGGGTAAGTTGGCTGTTGATGCTTACAGTAGAGAGTTTGAGAACCTCGCCCGTTATGCCACAGAAGAGGTGTCCACGGACGCCAAGAAGCAGGCTAGGTTCCGGAAGGGTCTCAATCCCAAGTTGCGTCGTGATCTCCACATGCATCATTGTGATACATTCCAAGCTCTTGTGAACAAAGCAATTAATGCAGAGACAGCTCAGCTCACTTACGAGGAGTCTCGTAAGCACACCCGGGATTTGGGATCTCCCTCCGGTTCTAGTTCTCATAAGCGCCGGATTTGGGTTCCAAACTCCGCTCTTCCTTCCGGATATGTACCGAGGCCATCTTATGTGGCACCTCATCCAGTTCAGCAGTATGCTCCACCCAGGCCTATTGGTGGACCGCCTTCCAATGCGGGTCCAGATCCTACCTCCAAGATTTGTTACAAGTGCGGAGAGCCAGGCCACATTGCCCGTATTTGCACTCAGACCAGAGTTGCTCCACCCAGCCCGAGAAGTCTATTGGCCATGGTAAGCCATCACGCAAGATGATCAGTGCCAAGTCAGCTCCCACTGAACATGGACGTGTGCATCACGTCTCAGCTAAAGACGCTCATGATGATCCAGATGTCGTTCTTGGTACACTCCTTGTCAACTGTCATCCGGCATCGGTTTTGTTTGATACTGGAGCGTCTCATTCCTTCATTTCTGAAAGCTATGCCCGCTTGCACGACATGTCATTTTGTGATATGCCCTCCCTGCTACTTATTCAAACCCCTGGATCCAAATGGCAAACTTCTAGGATAAGTTATGGCAATGAAATCCATGTTGACAAGCTTGTATTCCTTGCTTCCTTGATATCTCTCAAGTCTTCGGATATTAACATTATCTTGGGTATGGACTGGATGACAGCTCATCATGCCAAGATTGATTGTTTCACCAGGTCTGTTCAGCTTACACATCCATCTGGCAAGATAGTCAATGTCTTCACTAGAGTTGCTAAGCGTCAGCTCTATTCTCTTAATGCCAGCCCTCTTCCAGACCTTGAAGATATTCCGGTAGTCCGTGACTTTCCGGATGTCTTTCCAAAGGAACTGCCAGGTGTTCCGCCTGACAGAGATGTAGAGTTCGTCATAGATCTTATCCCAGGAACTGCTCCAATCTCTAGGAGACCCTACAAGATGGCACCCTTAGAACTAGTCGAGCTTAAGAAACAACTTGATGAGTCCTTGCAAAAGGGTTTCATCCGTCCTAGTTCTTCTCCTTGGGCTTGCCCCATCCTCTTCGTCAAGAAGAAGGATGGTACGGACCGGATGGTTGTAGATTATCGTCCCGTTAATTTGGTCACGATAAAGAACAAGTATCCGCTCCCCAGGATCAACGACCTATATGATCAGCTCGCTGGATCCTCAGTCTTCTCCAAGATGGATTTGAGGTTAGGATACTACCAAATTAAGATCAGAAATGGGGACATTCCCAAGATAGCTTTTGTCACTCGTTATGGCCAGTACGAGTACACCGTCATGTCCTTTGGCCTAACCAATGCTCCAGCTACTTTCTCCTGCTTGATGAACTCGATCTTCATGGAGTACTTAGATAAGTTCGTCGTGGTTTACCTCGATGATATTCTTATTTACTCGAAGAACGAGGAAGAGCATGCCGAACATCTTAGACTTGTGTTAGAAAAACTCAGAGAGCACCGTCTTTACGCCAAGTTCTCCAAGTGCGAATTTTGGTTGCCAGAAGTGACCTATCTAGGCCACGTAATTTCTGGTAAGGGCATTGCTGTCAATCCCGAGAGAGTCAAGGCCGTTCTCGATTGGACTCCACCTGAGACCGTTAAACAAGTTAGGAGTTTCCTTGGTCTAGCCAGCTATTGTCGCCGCTTTGTTGAAAATTTCTCCAAAGTAGCCAAACCGCTCACGGAACTTCTCAAGAAAGATAAAAAGTTCGAGTGGTCCCCACAGTGTGAGTACAGTTTTCAGGAACTGAAAAGACGCCTGACTTCTGCTCCCGTACTTGTGCCACCGGATTTCACAAAGGACTTTGTTATCTATTGTGACGCCTCACGACAGGGACTAGGTTGCATTCTTATGCAGGATCGTCATGTGATTGCCTATGCATCTCGATAGTTGCATCCACATGAGGATAATTATCCTACACATGATCTAGAGCTTGCAGCCGTAGTCTATGCACTCAAGACCTGGCGACATTACCTTCTTGGTAAACGTTGCGAGATCTACACCGATCACCAGAGTCTCAAGTATATCTTCACCCAACCAGATTTGAACCTTAGGCAAAGACGTTGGTTGGAGTTGATCACAGATTATGATCTAGGGATTACCTACACCCCAGGCAAAGCCAATGTCATGGCTGATGCGCTAAGTCGTAAATCCTATTGCAACAACCTCATGTTGCAGCAGGGCCAACCACTTCTCCATGAGGAATTTTGTAAGCTTAACCTTCACATAGCTCCTCGCGGATTCCTTTCTACCTTGGTGGCGAAACCTGATCTTGAGGATCAGATTATCGCAGCTCAAAAGCAGGACACGGGAATTTCCCGAATCAAGAGAAACATTAAGAAGGGAGTTGGTGGATGTTTCTCTATGGATGATCGTGGTGTTGTTTTCTTTGAGAATCGCTTGGTGGTTCCCAAGAATCAATATCTGCGGCAGTTGATTCTTAAGGAGGCGCATGAATCCCCTCTCATAATTCATCCCGGTAGTACTAAGATGTATCAGGACCTACGCCAGAGGTTCTGGTGGACTAGGATGAAGAGAGAAATCGCTGAGTTCATTGCTAAATGTGATGTTTGTCGTCGCGTTAAGCCAGAGCATCAAAGACCTGCTGGCACCCTTCAGCCTTTAGCCATTCCTGAATGGAAATGGGATAAAGTTGGTATGGACTTCATCACCGGCTTTCCCAGGACCAAGAAAGGGAATAATGCTATCTTCGTAGTCATTGATCGTCTTTCCAAAGTGGCTCACTTCCTTCCTGTTCGAGAGAGTATCACCGCTAGTCAGCTCGCTGACTTATATATTTCTCGAATAATGTCACTTCATGGTGTTCCACTAGAGATCAATTCAGACCGTGGCAGTCTTTTCACTTCTCATTTCTGGGAGAGTTTCCAAACTGCCATGGGAACCCATCTTTCCTTCAGTACCGCTTTCCACCCTCAGTCGAGTGGTCAGGTGGAAAGGGTCAACCGAATTCTCGGAGACATGCTTAGAGCTTGCGTTATCTCATTCGGTATGGATTGGGAGAAATGTCTTCCTTTTGCCGAGTTTGCTTATAACAATAGCTATCAATCCAGTCTCAAGAAAGCTCCTTTTGAGATTCTCTATGGACGAAGATGTCGAACACCTTTGAACTGGTCAAAAACCGGTGAAAGACAATTCTTTGGACCGGACATGATCCAGGAGGCAGAAGAGCAAGTTTGCATCATTCGTGAGAACTTGAAAACAGCCCAGTCTCGTCAAAAGAGTCAGTATGATCGTCATCATAAGGATATGACTTATGAAGTTGGCGAAAAAGCTTACCTTCAGGTTACTCCTTTGAAGGGTACCCATCGCTTCGGTATCAAGGGCAAGTTGGCTCCTCGTTACATTGGTCCTTTTTGTATTCTCGCTAAACGAGGAGAGGTTGCCTACCAGTTGGAACTACCCCCACATCTTTCTCGAGTCCATGATGTCTTCCACGTCTCTCAACTTAGGCGTTGCTTCTCGGATCCCATCCGCGGAGTGGACCACGAAACGCTTGATCTCCAAGATAACCTCACCTACCGAGAGTACCCGGTTCGCATTCTTGATCAAGCAGAGTGTGTCACTCGATGTCATAACATCAAGTTTCTCAAGGTTCAGTGGTCTCATCATTCCGAGAGAGAAGCTACTTGGGAGCGAGAAGATCGTCTTCGACTGGAGTACCCCACTTTCTTTCCGTCGACCCCTGAATCTCGGGACGAGATTCTTCCAAGTGGGGGCGAGTTGTCACATCCCTAGTTCTGGTATGCTCAAGGCTAGCTAGTCATTTGTGCATCATGTTTAAATTCCATTTAATTTGAAATGAGGATTTGCGAAACCCTCAGAATCATTTTTGGAAATGACCTAAATAAAAATTGCTCCAAAAAGGTCCAAGAAAATGTTCATGTTGCTCTCTGAAAATATTGGTCATAGGTAAAATTCAAACAAATATTTTAGGAGCTCATGGATATTTATTTTGGCCATTTGGATTAATCCGATAATTATTTGCTTTGGATATATATTGTTATATATATATAATATGGTCCAAAAACTATGCCATTTATTAAGGAGCTCTGGAATAATATAGTTAGCTCCTGCAAAAATTGGCATAAGGTAATAAAATGATTTAGTATTTTAATTAAATCAAACAGATGTCAGAAAATTAGAAAACAGAAATAAAAGGGGATACTTACCTGGGCCTCCTCCCTGTGCAGCCCAGCAGCAGCCAGCGCCGGCCCAGCCCACTGGCCCCTCCTCTGTCGTCTTCGTCCTCGACAGGAGGATGGGCGCGTGCCTGACGTGCGCGCGCCGCCGCGCCACGCCACCAGCCTCCCTGCCTGCCTGCCCTCTCCCCTCCTCATCTGGATGCCCCGGAACGACGCCACGCGGCCCCTCGACCCTCTCCCACTCTCCCGTGTCTCTCCCTCGTCTGCTCTCTCCCTCCCGAGCACCACCGAGCGGAGCTCGTCGCCGCCGCTCATCGCCTACGTAGCCACAGCCTCCCCCTCGCCTCTCCGACACGCGCAGAAGCTCCGCCATGACTTCCTCGTCTCCTCCGTCAAGCCACAAGACGTCGGACGCCCTGTGGAGCCGCCGTCGCCATCGTCTTCCTCCTCGGACGCCGCCAACCGCCGACTCCGATTGCCATCTCCAGTGCGTCCCCGAGCCCGCTTCGACGCCCGCTGCAACCGCGGTGAGCTCCGCCACCGTTCCCCTCTCTCCGTTTAGCTGCCCGCACGCTGTAGCCCTCCTCCCCACCACGGCCGAAGCCTCTCGCCGCCGTCCATGTCGCCGTCGTCGTCTCGGCCCGCCTCCGCCCAAATCGAGCACCCCATCGTGCTCCCGGTGCCACGAGGGTGCCGCAGAGCCCCTCGGGTGGCCTCCCCGTGCCCCGCAGCCCGTTCCGGCTCGAAGCCGAACTTCGGCTGCCGCCGTGAGCTCCGCTCCGGTGAGCTCCGGCCTCCCCAGCTCCTCCCACCTGCCCCATCGGATGCGCGAGAGCCCGGGCTACGCCCCGGTGCCCTTAGACGTCGTCCCCGTGGCCTGTGGCGCAGACTCCGCCGCGTCCAGAGGTCGCCGGCGGCGAGCCCCGTCGCCTGAGCCCCGCCATGTGGGCCCGGCCGTCAAGTGATTAGCTTAGTGCTAATCACCGCTTAGTTAACCCCCTAACACTGACAGTGGGCCCCGGCCCCTTAATCCTTTTAATTAAGCAAATAACTTCCCCTGTTAACTAACTGTGACACTGACGTGTGGACCCCACACGTCAGGTTTGACCCCAGTCAGCCGCAGTTGACTGCTGACGTCGTGCTGACGTCATGCTGGCGCAATAACATATTTTCTGGAATTAAAATAATTTAGGAAATTCCAGAAAATGTTCAAAACTTCAAAAATTCATATCAATTCAACCGTAGCTCAGATTGAAATAATTTATATATGAAAAATTATCAGAAAAATGTAATCTATCCATCTGTACTAGTTTCATGCATGACAAACCAACTTATACATGCTAAATATGAGAAAACACATTATGGCATATTAAGAGACTCATTTTAGAGTTGCATTTGAGCTTTTGGTTCAAATGGACTTCAAACCAAATGATTACTAGTTGCATTAGCTCAAACAGCATCACATCTACATGCCATGTTCATGCATCATATTGTTGCATATGTTTGTGTATTGATTGTCGACATTGTTCCTTCTCGATAGGTCCTGCTCCGGAGACCGTTCCAGAGTACCTGTCTGTGAAGCAATGCCCACCTTGTTGATTTACCAGGCAAGGAAACCCCCTTGTTCATTCCGATATAATCCTACTCTCTCGCTCCTGCTCTTTGTTATTGCATTAGGACAACAACGATTCATCTGCTACTTTGTGCTGCGGTAGTTGAACCCATTCCTCTGCATGACCTGTCACTGTCACAGTAAATAGTTGAAACCCACTAGCATGTGTAGGAGTTGATTGAGCCATGTTGTGTTCCTACCATGCTATGCCTGCTATTGCTTAGAGTTGTGTCAGGTATGATTCATTGGGAATGAATTGGAGTGTTACGAGATGTTCTGATGCTGAGAGTGAAGTGTGTGAACACGATCTGGTAAAGGTAGCGGTGAGAGGCCATGTAGGAGTACATGGTGGGTTGAATCACTGGAACCGTCCTTAAGCACTGAGTTCTATGTATGTTGTCCAATGACTCGATACTACCACACATTGGGCTCCGAGCGCTCCAAGCCCTCTCGACTTATTAACCAACTTGATCTCTGTCCAGGAGTCGCAACTAGTTTCTGGTGTTTGTAGGCAGTGTTAGTAGTCTACCAAGTGGCACCTGGCCAGGTGGGCTTGGGACAAACTAGGCACAAGTGGCACGGTGTACCAAGCGTAGATCCATCCGGCGAGGTGGGCTTGGGAACCCTGCACGCATTGTTTGGGGCCGTGAGTGAAACCCCGACCGGATCTCCTTGCGGGTGGAACCCGAATAGGCGATAAATCTGGAGTAGAGTCTTGTGTGGTTAGTCAGGTCGTGGCCGACACCCTCGCCAGGCTTCCGCTTGAAGGTTGCCGAGATACATGACATGTACATGGCGGTAAGTGGCGAGAGCGTGTGTGAAGAAGTACACCCCTGCAGGGTTAACATGATCTATTCGAATAGCTGGTTCCGTGGTTATGGACTTCTTGGATGCTTACATGGTACATAGACAACTTGAAGTGGATACTCTAAAATGCTCAAGACAAATGTGAGTGCTATGGATGGCCTTCTCGTAGGGAGACGGGGATGAATCCATAGTAGTGTATTGTGTGGTGATTAGTGGACTCGTGTGCGCCATATCACCTTAAAGAAGTTCTGGTAGTCGTAGAACAGGATAGCCACAGAGTCAAAGCTGGCTTGCTGCAACTAAACCCCACACCACCTTTTGGTACAAATGCATGTATGATAGCATCTGATGTAAGTCTTGCTGAGTACCTTTGTACTCATGTTGCTTTATTTATGTTTTTGCAGCGGAGACTTCGGTCTTACTAGTGTTCTCGTGGACTTCGACAAGTAGCTTGTACCTCAGCTACGATCTTGATCAGATGTTGTAGATAGTCAGGCTCTTCAGCCCTTTTCATTTGTAGATGTCTGTACCCAGACATGTAATGCTTCCGCTTGTTGCTTGTATGCTCTGTATGATGGGTCGTGTGACCCCTGTTTGCAATAAATGCTATGATGGCTCTTTGAGCCTTATCTATATGAGTTGTTGAGTTATGCTGTGATGCCATGTTGTACAACACATACTTGCATGTTATGCGTACGTGTAATGTGTATTGCTATGTGTAGGGTCTGACCATCTAGTTGTTTATCCTTAGTAGCCTCTCTTACCGGGAAATGTCTCCTAGTGCTTCCACTGAGCCCTGGTAGCTTGCTACGGCTCCGGATCACTTAGGCTGGCCGGCATGTGTCCTTCTTCGTTCCTGTGTCTGTCCCTTTGGGGAAATGTCACGCGGTGTCTACCGGAGTCCTGCTAGCCCAGTTGCTACAGCCCGGATTCACTCGCTGATGACCGACACGTTCGTTGCTGGGTCATGTATGCCCGTCCCTGTAAGTTAGTGCCATTTTGGGTTCACGACTAGCCATCTCAGCCCGGGCTCCTTATCATATGGATGCTAGCGACACCGTCATATACGTGTGCCAAAAGGCACAAACGGTCCCGGGCAAAGGTAAGGCGACACCCGTGGGGATACCGTGTGTGAGGCCGCAAAGTGATATGAGGTGTTACATGCTAGATCGATGTGGCATTGAGTCGGGGTCCTGACATATATGTTGTTCATAAACTATTGCTTATACATAGTTTTACAGTTGTGATCTTCTTGAAACAGAAACTGCCCAGTTCTATTGTTCCTATACAGATGCCTGGCCATGGTCGGGTCAGACTTGCGCTTGGTCACAACATGATGTTTATGTCGACCTACTCCATTCCCCTTGGAGGTGAAAAGATACTTATTCATGGGTGGTCTCAAATAAGGAAGGCCCGTACATCTTGGAGAATAGGATAGAAGATTATGTTCATGCTTTTCCATGGCTCTAAAGCAAATATCCTGTTTATTGACCACATTGCGAGATGAAGCCGCTTTCAGAAGGTTGTGGATGCGTGGGGTGGCTCCTGGGACTTGTCCTAGGGCTTGGCGACCTCACCCTTGGTTAACTGTAGGCAAAGTAGCACTGTTCGAGGCGTGCTTTGTATGGTTGAACCTGTATAAGTACTCATACTGCTTTCAGCTATAGTTGTTAAGTGCCCCTGCTGGTTTCAGTTAAGATTGTTAAGTACTCCTGCTGCTTTTATAGTCTGTCGTGTTTCTTCAGTCCTATATTCCTCCAGCCACCAAAACCAAACCAGCATCGGCGGGGCCGCCTGCTTCCACCTCCCACGGCTGGCTACGCCTCAACGCACACATCGCCGCCCCATCGTCTCCTAAATCGTTAACGCCGACGTCTGAGGCCTTGCCGTCGTCCTCTGCATGCTTTGGTGCGATCACCGCGGTGCCGCCCTCTCGCGTTGTCAACATGGTTAACAAACAACAGGAATCAGTAGGAGTACGTGGAGAGGATGACAGTAGGGGCCGACCATGCCAGCGTATGGAAAAAGAAGATGCTTCCTCCTAGTGGTTTCCTGACATCTGGGACCCACGACATTGTGAGCGTATATAGTAAATAGACAAGAGAACATCACAAGATCGGCTGACACCTGGGACGTAGCTGCTCGAGCAGTATTTTTTTTGTTATTGTTGAGACGGAGCAGGGTTTCAACTGGCCCGTGGCCCTTCTAGCCCAGGCTTATATTTTATGTTCACCATATGACTAGCCCAGCTGTTTTTCTTTGTGAAAATGAGGCCAGTTTATTTTTTCTGAAGAATACCCAATCCAGGCCTACTTATTTTTCTACGCCCTAATGGGCTGCAACTCTTTCAAGATGCCTGCAAATCTTGAAAGTAATATGAAATGGGTTGTAAATATAAAAACAGATGACGAATTGGCAATTAATTTATAATTTCTGAATTTTTTCATGTTTTCAGATTCCTATTTCACTAGGCTTTAACCTAATTTAAATATATCTTTGAAGTACTTTAAATATGGCTCAACATTTCGATATTAAAAATAGTTTGGAACCCACCGAAATATGCGAAATTTCGTTTAAATTTTTAATCCTGGCCCTCGCCAACAAAAAAAACAGACTGCAATAAATTGCATAAGAAGTTGCAATGAGCTATATATAAATTATTAAAAAAAGAGGGAATGGTCTGACTTGTGGGCTATTAAGTTGATGCATATGCAAGATTTTTTTAGTTATTATATAGTCAACAAACGATTCTAGTAGACGTAACTGTTGTATGTTAATCCAATGGCCGTCATGTTTCTTCAATCTCTCATCTTCTTGCTCCAGCCGCCAAATCCAGCGCTGGCAGGGACCGCCTGCTCCCACCTCCTGGTGGCTGGCTATGCTGCCGCGCAGGCCTCACCTCCCCCTACTACTCCCACCGCTGGCCAGGGCATCCCTCTACCCACCCACACCCCCTGTTATTCTGCGGTGACAACAGCCTCACACCGCAGCAGAACCAGTGAACCCTCGTACTCCTCTCTGCGCGGGCTTCCACTGCCGCGTCTTCCCCGGCTTCGCGTCATCCCCTTCCTAGGCCTCACCGTCGTCCATCACCCTGGTGCTCTCGGCACGGCATGGTCAACATGGTCAAGGAACGATTTCCATCGGAAGAGTATTGTACGTGGAAAGGCTGACAGCTGGGCCCACGGCAGCTGCAAGGAAGTGCCTCCTTATTACGTGCAAAATAATTATTCCTCCACCTGACAGCAGGGACCCACCGGACGGGTCACTGTATTTTGTGAAAAAAATGTTTCCCCCTGACTGCTGGGACCCACCAGCTACATCTTCGCACACAAGGAAGTGCGTCCATATTATGGGCAAAAAATGATTCGCCCCCATGACTGCTGGGATCCACTAGCTACATCTTCGCACGCAAGGAAGTGCCTGACAGTCGGGATCCACCTGGTCGAAGCATATGTCGCGTTGTCATTCTGGTCGCAAATGTGTACATACATAATGGTGAATGTAGATGCGCGCACGTGTCGCAGTAGAGGCGCGCACGTGTCATAGTAGAGGCGTGCACGTAGCATATACACGTACGTACAGCGGCCAGGGTGCAAGAAAGTAAATACAGCCACGTACGTACATACAGGCGGGGTCTCGAACGCCTACTCGCGCATACGTATGGCCAAGGCTCGTGTACATGGCTGGGTCGGAACGGTGAAACTGCGTCGTCGTCATGTTCAAGGGGAGCCAACCAGCTGGGTTGGAACGAAATGCGTCGTCGTGTTCATCGGGAGGGCTTGGACGGGACAGCCGAGGGAAACGAGGCTTGGTGTACCACAGAACAGATGAAACGGCCTTGTGTTCGACCGGCCACGGTCTAAACGGTATACTGTTCATTGGGAGGGGTCTTGCATACCGCAAAACAGAGGAAGCGGACTTCTGTTGGACCTCCTATGGTCAAAACGGGGTCCTGTTGATCGGGAGGGGTGTGGCGTACCGCAAAATGGAGGAAACAGACTTGTGTTGGAGCACTACGGTGGAAACGGGGGTCTTGTTCTATCGGATTTCGGGTTCTGGTAGACCCTTCAGGTTCGAACTCTGGGGTGCGCGTGAAGATCTCTCTCCTACCAACTCGCGTCTCGAAGCCTCGCAAGGAATCTAGGCTAGAAAGAAGAACACACAAGGGACACGAGGTTTATACTGGTTCAGGCCACCATTGTGGTGTAATACCCTACTCCAGTGTGTGGTGTGGTAGATTTCCTCAGGGGATGATGATGAACAATACAAAGGAAGAACAGCCTCGCGAGAGGTGTTCTTGAGCTGGTGCGATGAACTTCTTGGGTGAGTTCGATCACCTCTCTCTCTCTCTAGCCTATCCAAAATCTCTCTGTGCTTACTCTGTGGTGGCTAGCTCTATTTATAAAGGCCCTGGGCCTCTTCCCAAATAATGAGCGGGAAGGGCGTCAACAATTGGCCATTTTGAAGGGGAACATCTAGTACACTTATCCTGACAAAAGCTAGTCTTTGACTGCCAAAGACTCTGACTGTGACGCCGTCTTGTGCTCCATGGTGACCTCCATCCTACCGTTCCGCTGGTCTTGGTCTCGTGTCCGGATGGGACTCTCCTTTGCGTGGAAGACAAGCTTGGCGACTCCATGTAAACCCTAGCTCTCCGGTGTCTATATAAACCGGAGAGGATGGTCCTTAGAAGGCTGATCACATTTACAATCATACCATCATAGGCTAGCTCTTATGGTTTAGCCTCTACGATCTCGTGGTAGATCTACTCTTGTACTACACATATCTTCAATATTAATCAAGCAGGAAGTAGGGTTTTACCTCCATCGAGAGGGCCCGAACCTGGGTAAACATTGTGTCCCTTGCTTCCTGTTACCATCAGCCTAAGACGCACATATCGGGACCCCCTACCCGAGATCCGCCGGCTTTGACACCGACAACCATATGGAAGGTGCAATCAATATCACTCTACCAAGTTAAAACGGTCTCGTCATAGGTGGCGTTCATCAAACTAGAAGCAATACATGCTAGAAATCATATTCAAGATGCAAACCAATATCACACTGCCAACTTAAAGGTGTCCCATCATAAGTGATTGATGCAGGATACACAAGAAGACTAGTTTCATGTAAGAACATGGTGTGATAGACAGATATAGTATGTACCAAAAACAGGAAAGCGTGTCATATTCACATGTATCATGTGTAAGCTAAGCAGATGCAGTTTACACTAATTAGGAGCAATACGAGCTAGACACCATATGCAACATGCAACCAAATATCACACTGCCAGGTTAGAGCAAGCACCTTGGATGGTGGAGTAGGGGAGCGGAGACTTGGACCTTGTAATGCACTATCAGTACAAGGAGAATCGGTACAAATGCTCTGTTTACGTTGCTGCAGGAGACCACCATCATCACCTTCATTACTCTTTTCCTTCCTCTTTCTTGATTTTGCCTTGTCAAGTCAAACCCACAAGAAAAAGGAATAAAATTTGCTCTTCACAACTCATTGATGCATGATACTGACGAACACTACTTTCATGTAAGGCAGCCGCATGATAGGAGGATGTAATATGTATGAAAAACAGGACGGCTTGACATATTGACATGTATGATGTATAAAGTGTAAACTAAGCACAAGGTGCTTGAACTTGTTAGAATCAATGCAAGCTAGAAACCATATGAAAGATGAAACCAATATCACTCTGCCAAATTAAAAGGGTGCCCTAACAAATGTATTTGACCAAATTAAAAGCAATACATGGCAACAGGCTAGAAATAATATGCAATATGAAACGAATAAAGGTGACTCATCGTAAGTGATTGATGCAGGATATAGAAGAGAGGTAGTTTCATGTAAGAACAAGGTTAACACATAGATGTAGTGTGTACCAAAAATAGGAAGGCATGTCATATTCACAAGTATAGTGTGTAAACTAAGCAGGTGCAATTTACCCTAATTAGAAGCATTACAAGCTAGACACCGTATGCAACATGCAAGCACATATCACACTGCGAAGTTAGAGCAACCTGTGATGGTGTTGTAGGGGAAGTGCGGTCTTCAAGTACAGAGCTATGTTCAATATCTTCATTTAGGTTTGTTATTTCTTGAGAATCATGTGGAGAGGATGAAATTGCATTCTTTATAAGAGTATTGCGTCTCATATTAACCCACACGCCTGACTGTCTCATCATAAGCGATAGATGCAGGATACACAAGAACATTAGTTTGATGTAAGAACATGGTGTGATAGGCAGATGTAGTATGTACCAAAAATAGGAAGGCATGTCATATTCACATGTTTAATGTGTAAGCTAAGGAGATGCAATTTAACAAATTAGGAGCAATACAAGCTAGGCACCATATGCAACATGCAACCAGATATCACACTGCCATGTTAGAGCAAGCACCTTGGGTTGTGGAGTAGGGGAGATGAGATTTGGAACTAGCACTGTAGTACGAGTAGCAGGAGAATCTGCAGAGATCATCTGTTTCGATTGCTCCAAAGGACCACCATCATTTCGTGCCTTCATCCTTTCAGATTTTGCCTTGTCAAGTAAACACACAAGAAAAAGGAATGAAATTCGCACTTCCAAATTCGTTGATGCATGATACTGACGAACACAACTTTTATGTATGGCAACCACATTGTAGGAGGATGGAATATGTATGAAAAAACGCTAAGCAGAAGGCATTTCAACAAATTGGAAGCAATGCAATCTAGACACCGTATGAAAGATCCAACCAAAATCACTCTACCAAGTTAGATGTATCTCATTATAAGTGGCACTTCAACAAATTAGAGGCAATACATGTTTGAAATGATATGCAAGATGCAACCAAAATTACACTGTCAACTTGAAGGTGTATCGTCAGAAGTGATTGATGAGGGATACACAAGAAAAGTAGTTTGATGTAAGAACATGGTTAATAGAAAGACGTAGTATGTACCAAAAACAGGAAGGCATGTCATATTCACAGGTATAATGTGTTAACTAAGCAGATGCATTTTACCCTAATTAGAAGCATTACAAGGTAGACACCATATGCAACATGCAACCACATATCACACTACCAAGTAAGAGCAAGCACATGCGATGGTGGTGTGGGGGAATTGCGGTGATCAACTAGAGAGCTACGTTGACTATCTTCATTTAGCCTTGCTGTTTCTTGAGAATCATGTGGGGAGGATGACACTGCACTCTTTAAACGAGTAGGCGTCTCACAGTAACCCACTCGGGTGACTGTCTCATCGTAAGTGATTGACAAGGGATACAAAAGAGCATTAGTTTGATGTACGAACATGGTTAATAGACATATGTAGTATGTATCAAAAATAGGAAGGCATGTCATTATCAAAGGTATAATGTGTAAAGTAAGCATATGCAATTTAACCAAATTGGAAGCAATACAAGCTAGACACCATATGCAGCATGCAACCACATTTGACAGCGCGAAGTTAAAGCAAGCACCTGGGATGGTTGTGTGTGGCAATTCAGATCATCAACTGCAGAGCTACGTTTACTGTCTCCAACTGCTGACACTGCACCCATTAGAGTGTTGAAACGCTTAGTGCTTATCTTCGAATTACACTGGAGCGACTTCTGTCTTTTCTTTTCTGCATTCAACAACACCGTGTTAGAGTCTGAAATACCCATGCATAAAAAAACAATAGTGTGAGTATGGGTGAAGTGTGTGCACAATTAGTATGATGTAAAGGTAACAGATAGCAGGTCGGTGAGAAATAAATGACGGGAGACATATGATAGCTCTACAACATGCATGGCACACTAAATTACTACAGGATTCTATGAAAATAACAGTCGACTGAAAGCAAATAGGTTAGTCCATTTTTTCTGCACCGTCCAATGTACAAAGAACGGGCAGATCGCCTTCATCTACTTCTAGCCAGTCAGTGTTGACGATCTTCCTCGAAACGCCAGCGACCACCGGCCCAGTATTCCTCCCCTGCCTGCGCCCTCCCCTCGACCTCACCGCACCGCCGTGCTTGGCACCGCCCCCCGGCCATCCATTCAAGCCCCGCCGGCCTCCAGATCAGGCGCGAGCAGCTCCTGCGCCCCACACCCCTATGATAGACACTGATGCGCCGCTTCCCTGGGGAACAGGCAGACTAGGTGCTCCGCGCGCCTAAGCGGGTGCTGCTTCTTTTAATTGCGGTTCGACTGACCCTGAATAGAAATCCAGGCGGGCTACTGACCTCTAGCAAACGTGAAATAGTAAAGGGAGGAAACCTTGTGCATTTAGTATCACGAAAAGATGCAGTAAGAAGCGCTCAACTAGTTTCTTTCATGGGATGAATACGGTGTGAGGAGAGACCTAAGATTTGCACGAATAAGGGAAGAGGAGTACCTCTTTCTACTGGCAGTGATGTGTCCTCCTTCTGTTTTTCTAATAATCTTCTTGTGGTTCGCTGGAAACGAGAAGTTGTGGAGGATGGTGAAGCCTTGGACGAACCCATTGCCAAGTTGTTGAGTGTGGTGCGGTGGTCGTGTGTCGGCGAAGGGGAACCAGATCCGAGGCAGCGAACGACGGCGTAGTGGGAACAGCTCTGGTGTGGTGGACGGTTGCGACAGTGGAGCGGCAGCAGTGACGCGCAGGACGGCATGGGTCGGAGTGGTTCTGGTATGGCGCACGTCATCGTCGGCGTCGTGGAGGCAGCTCTGCCTCGGCTTTAGCTGCTAAGTCCTTGAGGGTGTTGCGGTTGCGGTTGTGTTGGACGACGACGTCGGGGTACCGGCTCCGGCGTGATGGAGGAGGACGGCGGTGGATTGGCCGCTATGGGGTGGAGGACGGAGGAGGCTGGGGTTTCGTGGCTGGTGGAGAGGGCGTTTTGGCACCCACGGAGTATGAATGGGGAAACAGAGTGAAGCGGGGAACTAAGGGGGAACAATGTTTCGTTTTGAGACGCGCTTGTTTGAAATTTGGGGAAAGTTACAATCTTTGCCCCCATCTAAATTTTTGGATATATTTCAGGTTGGGGATAGGATAGTAATCTCAGGTGTCCCAAATGTGGGCGGGATAGATTCTAGCCGAGCGCATGGGTGTTTAGGCGCCCACGGCGTATGAATGCTTCTCGGAGGCGGTTGAGACTAGCATCTTGGTGAAGTTACAAACCTACCCCGGTTTAGACCTTTGGATATCGGGCCAATAGGCTACACGGGCCAGAGTCAGGACAGTAATTTCCTACCACCAAACATTTGTCTCGCGCGGTTTCAGGTGACCACAGGCCTATTTGGCGCTTCGTTCAAAACGTTTTCGGTTCTCTTGAATTGAACTTTCAGGATTTGTCAAACTTCACAAATCTTTACTCCTGAAAATCCTAAAGCTACGATTATTTTGGAATGCAGTGGGTACATTTGAATATACATTGTACATGAGTATGTATTAAAAAATATGCAACTTACCTCTGTTCATGCATGGTTCCAGATATAATCTCCTTGGTTGCAAAAAAAAGTTAGATATGCGTACGAATATATATAGCATGTTCAAACTCAACAAAGATCGATGCCCCTTTTATATCTGATTTACAAATGCCATTATCTCGGGTTCAAATAGATGAATGCACTTCCTATGAATTCGAATCTTCGAAACCCCCTTTATGTTGAATTCGACATGTATTATATTTCGTAGCTAGCAATTTGGAATGTATCGATGCAAGTGAAAAATGTATAAAGTGCTTCACACTAACAACATGGAGTGCACTAATAAATGTTTATATATGAATTGCAAAAGCATCCATTGCCGGTATTTCAAACCGCTCTCACTCTATGGATCGATAATATGAAATAAACACATGCACATGCTAGAATTCAATAGAGTTTGGGTGTCTGATAGACCGATTTTCGTCCATACACAATTTGCAAAATTCATGTTCTCATCCAAAAATAATAATGCCATTTATATTTTAATTTAATGCGTAGAACCGCCTTTTACACGTAGATGCACTATGCCTCGGCCTGTTCTCACAAACACGTTATATATCTCTCTATCTAACGCATAAGTGCTCACACTATATATGCATCGTCATTTCTCTTTCACACATGCTCACAATCTCTCTCAGGGTGTCGGGGTGTCTCACGCACATGCTCTCTCTGTTTCTCTCTCTCTCTCTCTCTCTCTCTCTCTCTCTCTCTTTCTGACTACTATGTACCACTCTTTTCCACTAATCTCAGTTGAAAAACACTATTTCTCTCACATGCATATATACACACACACGGTCTCTACTAGCCCTCTATACACACATATATGTGCCTACGTGTCTCCCGCACGCACATTATTTTTAGGCCTCTCTCGCACACATTGCCCCCCCCCAGACACACCTCTCTCTTAGTAGTTGGCAGATATGATTTCATCATATCATTCGGTAGGATATCCCTGGCTGTTAGGTTGGATGGTAATACAAGGCAAAGTTTTGCCCTAGTTTGGACTCTTGCAGTTGAAGAAAGAGCCTCTCCTGGTACTGTATATTAGTTATAGGGGCGTGTACAAAGTACAGGTGAATACCATGCATTGTGCATGTGTGTACACTATCGATGAACTAGCCCCCAAGCTTCTGTAACATACTGGGGGCCTAGGGTTACAAATCATATATAGTCGGCTTATCACCAGTGGGGATACAGTCCTCCGCGACTCTGGTAGCTTCGTGTTGTACACCGAGTCCTCCACATGGGTCTTCGTATAACGCGTCTCGGTCCAACCTATATGTGGCACGGGATGGAACCGACTCATGAGTCTTCATGTTGACCCACCACAACTAGAAATGATGTGCCCACCACACCACAAACGCAATCTACCACTAAGAAAATAAGCATATACAATAGTACAACGGTATCTAGCTCACGATACGTCTCCATATTTTGTTGATGGCACTGACGGACTTTGCATTTGATGCATGCTCCGTATTTTGTTGGCGACACTTACGGTCATTGTGTTTGAAGCGAAAGCACAATATGGTCATTGGACTTCAGAATAATCTCATCACGGTCACCACATACATTTTGTCGTGCTAACCAACATGTGGTTGGATGGTTAGGAGGACAATGGTTTCTCGAGCCCACCAAGGTTAAAGTCTCGGTGCTCGCATTTATCTTGTGTTAATTTCAGTATTTTCTGGCGATGTGCGTTCAGTGGGAGGAGACGTTCCACTCGACTACGAGGCACCTATGGCGACTTCGTAAAATCTCAAGATCATATATGCTGGCCCACTCTCTCGAAGGTGCTCATAGGGGTAGGGTCCGCGTGTGTGCGCTTATAGCGGTGAGTGCTTGCGCGTATATATGAGCCCTTGCGTCTGTACCATGTTAAACAAATACATGTCATGATTATACGGTCACTGGCTCACCCGTACAACTCCATATTTTGTTGATGACACAATCAATTGACCAGTCAAACGTTCCACGCGGCGCAACTAGTGTTGCACCATCGGGGTGCGTAACCGTGGGGGCCACCTGTCAGCCCGTATATGAAAGAAAGAAAATGGTGGTTTGAGTCTGTACTGTGTTAATAAAATAGGAGTACATTTTAGGGTGATCACACGGTCACTGGCTCACCATACAGCTCCGTAATTTGTTGATAACACGATCAATTGACCAGTCAAACGGTCCACATTCAGCAGCGCACATTACCATAGGGCCCACCCGTCAGCGTGTATATGAAGGACAGAATTGGTAATAAATTAGTGGTCGGTGGGTACTCAAAGTCGT
>NC_057801.1:608816058-608832551 GCF_018294505.1 Triticum aestivum
CGGTGCGGCGGCAGACCAGCGGTTGGTAGTGGTTTCGGAGAGGGCGGGGCGGCATAGCGGCGTGAGCCGGCCGCGGGCAGCGGGGGCCGGCGGTTCGGCCGGTGGCGGCTGGCGGCTCAAGGGGGGGAGTTTGATGATAAAATGGAGGCCCTTGATTTCGTATCCAACGGCTAGAAAATCTAATGACCAGAGATTAAAAAGTCAGTCGACTGATGCGTAGCCTCACCCAGCATGTACACATGCACGCACGCAGGACACGCACCCATGCAGGCGTGCTACACTGACACGTACACATAACGTACACACGCATGCATGCTGGCGTGCAACACTGACATGTACACATGCACTCACGAACACACGCACGTACGCACCCATGCATGCAACACTGAAATGTACCCTTGCACGCATGCAACACTCGCATGCCTGCATGCACACAGCACACAACACAAGACACACGCTCAACCTATACGTGCATGCACCCTTTGTTAAGGACATGGATTGTAACGGGTATTAATCAATCTTATCTGTGATAAGCATAACATTGATGTTTGCAGCGGTCTTTATGAATCACAACGTATCGAACGGGCTATCAACATAGTAGGATTATCTACATGAAAAAGATGACGTCACACTCAATGAACAATCATCGGTTTATGAAATGCCCGCTTCTGACCGCCCTGGCCCACCAAAGGTTCCTCTGATGTGCGTTGCCTGCGTTGGGTCACTGACATGCAGGCCATGTACCCAAAGAGCCCACACGTCAGTGGAAGAACGGTGCGGTGTCCTAGGTCAGAGTCGAGGGCGCCACTCGCTGCATGCCCGGCTGAACACGCCTCCTTCCCGCATTCAAACGCCTCCATGAAACCCTCCCGTGTGGAAGCCGAGAAACCCACTCTGGACACACGTCCGTTCATGACCGGGTTGGCATTAAACGCAACACCGGCCGAGCTCCTCCCGTCCGCCATCTATTTAATCTCCTATTTAAACGAGGCCAAATGCCGGCCAAGAATCGCACACCTTCGCCGCTCCCCTATCTCCTCCTTCACCATTTCATTCACTCTTACAATGGCTTACGAAGAGTAGTTATTCCGAATCTAAGCCGGCTGGGTAGCCCACCAGATACGAGCTATGCAGCTCGCTGATCCACCTCTCTCCCCTCGTCCGCCGGAGCCAGTTGCCGCCCCAAGCCGGCGCACGGTTCAGCAACTCGCCGCTCCAGGCCAGCTCGATGAGGAGCAGCACACGGGCGTCGTTGCTGTCGTCCACGCCGCCGCATCATACCGCGTCTCCCGTTTCTATGGCCGAGACTCCCATGCCGGCGGCCGCGCCATGCAAGCAGCGACAGTAGTCGGGTTCGCGGACAGCAACGAGTCGGTGGCGAGCGCCTCCGTGTCCGCCCCCATCATCAAGGAGAAGTAGAACACGGGAGGTCGCCGCCGCTTGGGTCCCGTGAAGGCCACCGCGAAGGCGACGCCGGTGTACACAATAGGTGTCTTGCCGGATCCTTTTGTTGCGAGGACCTTCGTCAGACCCTGCATGGGCTCCATGGAAGAGGGGAATGTTAGGATGAATTCGAGCCTGTGCCGGCCATGGCGAAGTAGTGGCCGGTGATGAACTCGAACTGGTGTCGGCCACCATCATCTTCGGAATCAGCCAATGATATCAATTGGGCAGTGGGAAAGCGATCCGTCCTTTGCGCTGAAGCATATACCTCCGGGGCTCCCGGAAGTCTGGTGATCATGCTGCTGGACATGAGGAACATAAATCGATCGGCGGGTGACCATTTAGGCCAGGTATTATATACCTGTCTTGTCCAGAACTAGCACCGCATAGTTCATTTGAATGTAATGAAGTCCGTCATGTTTGTATTAAAATCCAGTATTTTATATGATTTCTGTCGTTGTTATATGAAATATCAGTTTGTCTATGTGTTTGCATGAATTTCATCCGGTTGGTTGAGTTGCTGTCATAATGTGTGCGGCTACGGTTGGATGGCATAATTTGTGGGTCACCGGTCGGTCTGCGGGTGGCTCGGGTGGCGTTGTGGGACAAAAAAACATAGCTCGTGTGAGCTCGTCTCCAACCTGTGCGCTGGAGGATGCATGAGCACCCGAGCACTTCCTCGTTCATCGGTGCAAAGGCACCGGTGGACAAAAGGGTCGCCAATATTTTGGCTAACCCGGGCAAGATCCTAACAACCCCTCCCAACAGATTCAAATCCCTCGTTCGCCGTGGAATTTTGCCATGTGTTATTTTCATGGGATAGCAAGATGCCCGTGCATTGCACGGAACATCAAGATGCATTTTTACAAACTCCCGCATGCATGCAAGGGATAATTAATGTCCTCCTTTGCTAGTACCACGAGGCAAACAACATTAATATTGCATCGATTAGTGTTAGTGGCCTTGTATATCTGCAAATTATAATTTTGATAGTGGCCCCTTGTATATAAAAATGGAGGGAGAAAGATGAGAGATAAGGTGAGGAGGAGTGGGGCATGGTGGTGACTGGTGGTCGGACTGGGCGGAGGCATGGGGATGGACGGCGCATTATGTCTTGGTTTGTATCTCTCACACACACACACATAGGTGGGGGACGTGCACGAAGAGAAGAGGTGCACGCACGGCGCACAAACTCCCGTCTCTATCCCAACCACACCCGCGCAGGTACACGGTGGAGCTCATTTCTGTACGAAAAGGCAGCCCACGTGGTAATTTGACATGTGTACTGGTTGTCCACTTGGTGGAGGGAGGATCGTCTACCACGGGTGAACAAACAAATTGCGACTTGACGTGTTATGTTAAAATAGAGGCAAACCAAGTGGGGCCTACCATAGAGGCAAAGCTCTATACACTGGAGTCCTTTTGATGTGTCCCGTCAACTTGTAGAACGAGGAGAAGCTTGCTTAGTATGCCGTCTCCCCCGCCCACGGGCGCGGTGGCTTGCAGGATGAGGTGAAGCTTGCTTATGAGTAGTAGTACTATTGTACGCCTTACGCCCGCTCCCTCCCCCAAGCGCGTGATGGCTCGCAGCACGAGGAGAAAATTTTACTACTCCCTCCATTTACTGCTCGTCCCTACTACGTACCTTGGTTAGAGACATTATCATATTGTTTGGAATATATACTCCCTCCGTTTCTTTTTAGTCTGCATATAAGGTTTGGTCAAAGTCAAGATTTGCATAGTTTGACTAACTTTATATTAAAAAATATCAACATTTCAATATGAAATCATCATTTTCAGATGCACCATGAAACATATTTTCATATTATATAAAGTATTATAGATGTTCATATTTTTTAATATAAATTTGGTCAAACTTTGTGTAGTTTGACTTTGACCAAAACTTATACGCGGGGTAAAAAGAAACGGAGGGAGTATGTCTTTAGTACTCCCTCCATTTACTTATACAAGGCCACTATAAAAAATACATGTTGCATCTATACAAGGCCACAAATAGTAATCGAGACAAAAGTTACTGCTCCCTCCTTTCCAGTTTATGGCTCAATTTCAAAATCTCTCCAACCAAGGTAGACGGTAAGTGGTCGAATTAATTTCGTAGTTTGCACAAGTAATTAGTATGCTCGTTTTACTCAAGAAGTTATGTTTATCGAGGCATTACTTAGAACGAATGCATGAATGACCACTAAATTTCCATGAACTTCTACATGCATTGGTGAGTTTCCTCTTAACACTGCTTGCATTGGGTGATCTAATGCACCTCGAAATCCAACATGTAATGGTACTACTACTAGTAGTAGAATTGAGACTTATCAAACGGAAAAACGAATGTTTTCAGATGAGCCCTATAAACCCTAGTGGGTACATACTCCGTAAAAACAGATTTTTCCAAAACTAAGTCGCTCCCTTTCATGAATTATGTACTTCATGTCGTCGACATGTGGGACATATAGCAACCGGGTCGACGTGTCAAGCACCAAATAACAGTGCAGAACAGCAGGGGGACGCACCCCACTCGTATGGGCCCTGTAGTAGTAATGAGCAATGAGACATCAAATCACAATGCCACACCTTCCCAGACGAACGAAGCAACCATTATTTCACACTTCCGTTCGCCATCATCTCAAACCACGTAGTAATCCTTCTGCCTCAAGAGGGACACACACATCGCCTTGGTACATCATAACACGTGGGACCACATGACAGGCCATGCTCCCCCACCGATCGCTCGGTAAAATCACATCATTTTTACTATACTTCCTCTGTATCGGTTTACTACATGGCATGCACGTCGTTCTAGGTTGAGAATTTAACTTTCTATATATGTGATGAACAGTACTCTAGCCTTTTAAAAATGTATACTTTTGTACAGTATAGTATCGATGGATTGCGCCATGGAGCAAAAATTGAAATTAAAAAAAAGGTGGTACGTATAGAGATCGCTCGTCGCCAAATTATGCATATAGTACTATTAAAAAAGCTAGTACGTGCTTAATTGGGGTGCTAAATTCTATTAAAGAATTACTAGTAGTATGTACATACTGAAGAGTAAAAGTAACGAGAAGAAACATAACATAGTTCTGCTGGGGGCTCTGCACAACACACCCCTCAAATTAAACTAAGCATGCCTGAAATTAAACTATGCAACTAATCCGGTAGACACCGCATTAGAATCACCATGAGCAACAATACTGACACCTTACTCACTCGGAGTCCTCGTCCACGTCCTCGACTTCGTCCTTGTCCCTCTTCCTCTTGGCTGATACTTCTTTGCTTGGACCGCACACTTGGCTCTTGCTCTTCATCCAACCCTTGTAGATATTGAAACAAAGGTAGCCATCCATTCCAGCATAGTGGATGTGGTCTATATCTAGTACATTCCGCTGCCATGCATGATGATGAAACGTGTAATGAGGTTTCTCCAGTTTACAGTACGAAGGATGAACCATGGCTCCTGCCACGGTCAGCATTGAAGGCTGACGAGAGGACACCAGCTGATTCTTTTGGAGGTCGAAGGGGTTGCCTACAATGAGGCCTATCCGACCCAGGACTTCTTTGTTGTTCCTAAAGTATACAGTAACAAATTTTACTAGGTTGCTCTCAAGGAAGTTCTTAAAATCCAGGCATTCAACATCGGCATGGCATATGTGGTAGACCAAGCATAAGTCATGCACGCAAATTAACCTGTATCATGGCAGGCTTCTTCCTCTCTTCGTCCTTTAGATCCTTCTCTCGTCCCAGGACTGTGGTATACTCAACACCTAGCCCAGCGACCCACTCATCATCGGAGTTTTCGAACATGCATCTGAAGCGAGAAAGGCATCCTTTCACCGCCGTGGAAGAACGGGTGTAGATGACGTCGAACTCATCCAGTGATGGTCCTAACCTTGTATGCACCGCCGATCATGGAGATTTGGGACGCCATGGATTTGGGAGGAGGGTTAGGATTAGTGGAACTGCCGTAATGTGAAAAGGACGGGACGACTAGGAGCGAACCGCCATAGTATTAAAGGACGTGCGGGGACGAGTAGGAGCGAACTGCCAGCGTACGAACGGTAGGGTAGTGGCTTTCCATTCTTCCATGATACGGGCTTCTGAGAGCCCTTGGATCTGAGATCGAACAGTTGCATGGCGTGATTCTAGACCTATGGGTGAATATCCTATCTTGGAGGGTTATTCTACAAATTTTCAGCAACTTAGCATGCGACCGTTTGATCTCAGATCCAAGGGCTGCCAGCAGCCCATATCATGGTCGCGCCTACCACGACCGTCGCGTCGCTCGCGCGGTCGCGCCCTTGGAGATTTAACATGGTGCGTTAGGCTATCTGATGTTGCCATGTCATACATAGTCAACACTTAGTCACTCATACTACAACTAGGTTAGCTATAAGGTTGGCTATAAGTGTATTTATTTATTTTACTTCTCTCTATCTCTTTCTTAGTACTCCCTCCGTCCCATAATATAAGAACGTTTTTGACACTAGTGTAGTGCCAAAAACATTCTTATATTATGGGACACAGGGAGTACTAGTATTTATTGCATTTGCCAAGGAGTGACCTCTTACAATGAAATGGTGTGCTTATTTGTTTTTTGTTGCTAAGTTTGCTTCATTTAATTAGCTATAGACTCAAAATTGTCTTTCCACCTAGGTACACGCGCACCGTTTCTTCCTTGGGTCACCAAACTAGTCTCTCTCTTCTTTATTAACTTGCCACATCAGACTTTATGCCTATGTGGCAAGCTTAGCACCTATAGGAGGCTGCTTGTAATGGGAGTATTACTACCTCCGTGTAGGTGAATAAGTCATTCGCGTAGTTCTAGGTCATCATCATCGAATACGGAGTAGTAAATCGATACGGAGGAAGTATAGTAGAAAAGAGAATAGAAGTGGTTCCTTCTCTTTCTATACGAAATTCGACGATTTCGTTTGTGCTCATGTTGGCATAGGAGAACTACTAACTTCCGCCTTCTGCATTAGTTACGTTAGCGTAGGTAGGCGGTTCTCATGCCAAAGGGGAAGATCTCGCTCAGCCAAGTGCACAACCTGAGTAAGTACACTTATCAAGGAGTGATAGGGCAGCAGAGTTTGAGGCAAAAAAAAGATTTGGGTCGATGGACAACTGTTGACTGAATAGGGAGAAGATGCATTTTCCTAGGCTCTTTCTACTAACCGTATCATGCATGACAACTATGAGGAGATTTTCTTCGTTGTTATATGATTTATGTCATTGTTATATGAAATATCAGTTTGTCTACGTGTTTGCGTGAATTTCGTCCGGTTGGTTGAGTTGCTGTCATAATGTGTGCGGCTACGGTTGGATGGCGTAATTTGCCAGTCACCGGTCGGTCTGCGAGCGGCTCGGGCGGTGTTGAGGGACAAAAAAACACAACTCGCGCGAGCTCGTCTCCAACCTGCGTGCTGGAGGATGCATGAGCACCCGAGCCATTCCTCGTTCATCTGTGGCAAAGGCATCGATAGACAAAAGGGTCATCAATATTTTGGCTACCCCGGGCAAGATCCAAACAGCCCCTCCCAACAGATCCAAATCCCTCGTTCGCCATGGAATTTTGCCATGTGTTGTTTTCATGGACTAACAAGATGCCCGTGCATTGCACGGAACATCAAGATGCATTTTTTACAAACTCCCGCATGCATGCAAGGGATAATTAATGTCCTCCTTTGCTAGTATCACGAGGCAAACACCATTAATATTGCATCGATTAGTTTTAGTGGCCTTGTATATCTGCAAATTGTAATTTTGATAGTGGCCCCTTGTGTATAAAAATGGAGGGAGAAATGTGAGAGATAAGTTGAGGAGGAGTTGGGCGTGGTGTTGATTGGTGGTCGGACTGGGCGGAAGCATGGGGATGGACGGCGCATTATGTCTAGGTTTGTTTCTCTCTCATACACACCCACGTAGGTGGGGGACATGCACGAAGAGAAGAGGTGCATGCACGGTGCACGTACTCCCGTCTCTTTCCCAACCACACCCGCGCGGGTACACGGTGGAGCTCATTTCTGTATGAAAAGGCAGCACACGTGGTAATTTGACACGTGTACTAGTTGTCCACTTGGTGGAGGAAGGATCGTCTACGACAGGTGAACAAACAAATTGCGACTCGACATGTTATGTTAAAAAAGAGGAAAACCATGTGGGGCCTACCTTAGAGGCAAGGCTCTATACACTGGAGTACTTTTGATGTGTTCCGTCAACTCACAGAACGAAGAGAAGCTTGCTTAGTACACCGTCTCCCCCGCCCACGGGCGCGGTGACTTGCAGGATGAGGTGAAGCTTGCTTACGAGTAGTAGTACTAATGTATGCCTTACGCCCACTTCCTCGCCCACGCGCGCGGTGGCTCGCAGCACGAGGAGAAAATTTTACTACTCCCTCCGTTTACTCCTCGTCCCTACTACGTACCTTGGTTAGAGAGATTATCATATTGTTTGGAATATATACTCTCTTCGTTTCTTTTTAGTCTGCATATAAGGTTTGGTCAAAGTCAAGCTTTGCATAGTTTGACTAACTTTATATTAAAAAATATCAACATTTCAATATGAAATCAACATTTTCAGAGGCACCATGAAATGTATTTTCATATTATATAATTTATGTATTATAGATGTTCATATTTTTTAATATAAATTTGGTCAAACTTTGTGTAGTTTGACTTTGACCAAAACTTATACGCGGATTGAAAAGAAACAGATGGAGTATGTCTTTAGTACTCCCTCCATTTACTTATACAAGGCCACTATAAAAAAAATACATTTTGCATCTATACAAGGCCACAAATAGTAATCGAGATAAAAGTTACTACTCCCTCCTTTCCAGTTTATGGCTCAATTTCAAAATCTCTCCAACCAAGGTAGACGGTGAGTGGTCGAATTAATTTCGTAGTTTGCACAAGTAATTAGTACGCTCGTTTTTCTCAAGAAGTTATGTTTACCGAGGCATTAGTTAGAAGGAATGCATGAATGACCACTAAATTTCCATGAACTTCTACATGCATTGGTGAGTTTCCTCTTGACAATGCTTGCATCGGGTGATCTAACGCACCTCGAAATCCAACATGTAATGGTACTACTACTAGTAGTAGAACTGAGACTTATCAAACGGAAAAACGAATGTTTTTTAGATGAGCCCTATAAACTCTAGTGGGTACGTACTCCGTAAAACAGATTTTTCCAAAACTAAGTCGCTCCCTTTCATGAATTATGTACTTCCTGTCGCCGACATGTGGGACATATAGCTACCGGGTCGATGTCTCAAGCACCAAATAACAGTGCAGAACAGTAGGGGGGACACACCCCACTCGTACCGGCCCAGTAGTAGTAATGAGAAATGAGACGTCAAATCACAATGCCACACCTTCCCAGACGGACGAAGCAACCACTATTTCACACTTCGGTTCGCTATCATCTCAAACCACGTAGTATTTCTTCTGCCTCGAGAGGGACATGCGCATCGCCTTGGTACATCATGACACGTGGGACCGCATGATAGGCCATGCTCCCCCGCTGATCGCTCGGTAAAATCACCTCATTTTTACTATACTTCCTCCGTATCGGTTTACTACGCGATATCGGTTTACTACGCGTAATGGGAGTAGTAAACCGATACGGAGGTATAGTAAACCGTATCACGCATGCCAACTATGCAATCTTGATGAGGTGACGTCGAATTAAATGAAGAAAAGAGAGAGTTGAGTAGTATCATAATATGATACTGTATCATATTAAATGATGTGCTACTATGTGTCATGCATGACAATAAATAAACTATCCTATGATACCAACACATGATACAATGCATTACAGATGTACTCCCTCCGTCCAGAAATACTTGTTATTGAAATGAATGTATCTAGATGTATTTTAATTCTAGATACATCCATTTTCATCCATTTATGCGACAAGTATTTCCGGACGGAGGGAGTAGTATCATACAAAAGTATCATATGCATGATACTAGTATATCATACTCTCCATTATGACCAACCTAAGTACAATAGTGCGCTTTACATGGCATTTTTTCATATGTGGAGGGAAGAGAGGCTAGGAAAAAGTGGAGAAGTGGGATCTCATGCAAGAGCTAGCCTCTACTACATGGTGGAGCATTAGGAGAGGCACCTGTATGGAGGTGGTCAGGAATCGGGAGACTCATGCCGGTCGTAGCGCTGCAGTTAAAATGATAATGGCAAGTCAAATCATGGGGCCCCACCTATCCAGCAGTAACTCGTTGTCAAATCACACAGCCCTACATTTGCAGCAGCCTACTCCCTCGTCTTCTCCCATCTCTGTCGAACCGACTAGGCGAAACTGCCTACATCCTCTTAAGAATCCAATGATATAATTCTTGTGACATAGTAACTCATATTTAGTTAGTCAAATGGATGACCTAGAACTATGTGCACGCCCTATAAACCGAGACGCCTAAAAAGAAAAAAACCGAGACGGAGAGGGTAGTTCAGCACGTATCTTTTTAGATCAATATAGTCAGGATTCACCAAGGAGCAAAACCAAGTGGTAGGCTGCTCCTATCGTGTTGGCGTAGCAACTCAAGCAGGGTCAGTCCGCACACGAAATGGCGACACACTTAACAGGACCTCTTTGGCCGACATGTGGCTCATCTACCGTCTTGTTCCACGTGCGATGCACCAAATTACAGTTCTAAGCAGCGGTTGGAATTGGAGGCACCCCGGTCGTAACGCCGCAGTAGTAGAAAATTAGCGATGACGGGTCAAATCACAAAGCCCCACCTTTCCCGCATTAAGCTGGACGGACGAAGCAACCATCATTTCACTCTAGGGCGCAAGAGCATGAATAAAAGAGAAAACAATGATGCATGCGGCAGCTACCTAGGGCACCCTAGGGTAGGGGTCTCCACTACAGATCCTTTTTTTAAAAGTGCCTCCACTACAAATCGGCTTCCCCCTCGTCCTCTTGAAGAAAACCGATGATGAGTGCGGCAGTAGGGTTTGTAGGAGTACTAGGATGTGCAGGGCCACGTCGTAGTAAACGGGTTCGAGTCAACGCCTTAAATATGTGTGGGCCGCTTGGTTTTACGGGAACAAGGCAACATTTTGGGTTCGGGGACCAGTGGAGATATAGTATACGTACAAAAAATTGTGGACGTAGGTTCGACCGAAAGGCAATGATGCATGGGCCCTGCATTTTGATATACCCGGGGCCGCGTGAAATTTGCTACTCTACTCAATACTAGTAAGGTACACATCCATTGAACGCATGAGATTTCAAAACCAAATTATGAATAAATACACACTATATCATGTAAAGCTTTGAGTCATATATGCATGATGTAGATGTTTATTTAGTTCTTATAGTTCATCTCATTCAAAATCAATTAGTTTTATAAAAATGTTAAGATTCATGGGGTTGTGCATTGTAAAGCATAAAGTAAAAAACAAATAGCGACAATTCATTTAGAAAAAAAAATCAATTATGATACAGAAGATTCTAGAACAAAGGAGAAGTGCTTGTGTTTTGAGGTTTGTGCATTATGCTTAAGTTCAACCACGGAGTCTTCTAAATTTTACATGTGGCAGATCTGGTGGAATGTTGATGATATCCAACGGCCAGTAGTGCTCGGATTTGCCATCTCTGCACTGTCGGATTAGCTTCATCCAGTGACCATCTTTCAAAGTTATTGGCACACTATATAGTTCTTGTGCCATAGTTGCATGTTTTGGAGAAAAGCTACTAGTGGGTTGTACTATCTATTTAGGAATGGAAGATGTGTACATGGAAGTTGTAGGGAAAGAGATGACATCGAGCATCTCAATTCCTATGATTAGGGATTGGAAAGGAGGTGTCATTTGGTTCACATCATAGGAACTTTTCTATTGAATCTAGAGATGACATGTATCTCAATTCCTATGAGGAGGGATTAGAAAAGAGATGTAATTTGGTTCATATCATAGGAACTTTTGTATTGAATATACGCTAATGTTTATTTTCCTTTGAAATTAAGGGAGTCTAGGAATCAATTCATATGAACCAAGTGGCTCTAAAGCTATAGAAATTATATCATGTTTATTTCCTTTGAAATGTGGAGTATATGAATCTATTCCTATGAACCAATTGGATCTAAAGGAAAAAATCCAATAAAAATCATATCATATAGAGTTCCTATGATATTCCTCGACACTAAAGGATGGTTGAAATTGTTGCGGGTGATACGATGTTCTTTCTTTGTAGACTCCTCACCCATCTTTATAGTTACCCCTCGAAGATGAATGAAATGATATATACAGGTTATTCTACATGTGCAATTTGGTAGACGAAAACTCGGTAAAAGTTTGCGAGGTTTGAATTTTCAATAAAGCTATATGCACTGCATTTCGGAACGGAAGGAGCATACGGCAGTTGCTAACACTCACGTAGAAGATTTGTGTGTAGGAGGAGTGGCTGTTCTGTTAAATGACATGGCAAAATTGACACTGTCGGATGCCGATCTAACGGTTCTTACGGCGTTCGTCCGGAAAAGGCTTGTGGCGAATGTTTGTCGGATAATGATTTATGGACACATGCATTGCATTGATACGTGCCCCCCTCTCTCTCACGCACACGCACCCTCATGAGTCACGACTCTCCTGAGTCCTCCCGCAGACTCGCAGGTCGCACCCACCGTCTATCTGCAGGTAGACGTCATGCACATATGTGCTCTTCACACCCTACCCTCAGAACTTCTTAAAAACAAAAGACGTCACACACATTTTATTTTAGCTCACACGTGACACACTTATACTATTACTCTTGCGGCGAATGTTCTTTGGGCATACTATATTGTACTCTCATAAAGAGAAGCGGTGCACGCACGCACTAGTTCTCTCACACCCACTCACGGGTACACGTAGGAGCGCATTTTTTTGAAGGTGGTACAACAAAATCACTCCACTATATATATAAGCAGGAGCCTTAGCGCTTGCTTTACTAGGGTTCCTCTCGTTCACACTCTCATGCTCTCCAGATCTAAGCAAGACATAGGTGGCCACACTCTCTCTCAGCTCACGGCTGGTCACAAATCCGGCCGGATAACCTCGACCAGGGCAGGGGTGTAGGTGCATCGTTCACGCTGTCGTCGGCGGCGAGGGAGGAGACCAACGGCTGCCCATGTGTCCCGATTGGCGTCCGTGTCGTTCTCTCCGAGAGAGCGCCGGTCGGGAGGGCCTCCGACTCCTTCTTCCTCCCTGTGGTATTGTGGCCAAGATGCGGCCTCCCGACGCCGTCTTTGCCACATGCCGATGACCCTCAGATATATATTCCTTCAAAACCTGCCTTTCTCTACTGCCCTAGCTCCCTCCGTGTGGATCTTTTTCTATTTCCGTCCGTTGTTCCAAAGCCACCTAGAATGTTACTATTATTAGAGGTAAAGCTAGTTCATACAGTCGACTCTAAGCGTTGGTCAAACAGGGAAGAAAGTGGGAAAGTTGTAGCATGAATCTAGGACTTGGTTCTAAGAGGAAACGGTGGAAAGTAGTAGATACTGGTTACCCAACCGGTCTCTTGGTTGAAAAGACGAAGAAAGCATGGTGGAGGGCGTAGGGTGGGGGGAAGTGGACCTATCTCTTGGTTAAAAAAGGAAATAAAGTGACGGGTGTTGGGGGACAATGCAAATGAGAATGAGGAGGTCTAGATTTCCTGTGCTCACATAGGAAAATGTCGTCGAGGAGATAAAAATGGGACAAATGCAGACATGCTGCCTGAGTGCTTGCCGCTCTCGGCAGCCACATCTGCCTCACCACCTTATGCCCCTATTGTCCCTACGCCCATATCGCTACCTTTAATGTAAAATCACATGAAGTGATGCCACCACTATTTTATGAAGTGCTTCTGTCTTACTTTATTTCCCATGAATTGTGTTTTTGCAGTTACACTTAAATCTCACACCGCTAACATTGCTTCATCCCAGTGGAACTGCACAAATTTGATTGCACATTTACTGACCATGTGCTACTCTCATGACAGTAATACTAATGCTATTGTTCTGCATGTTAATCTAGTGGCATTGTTGATGTGATGTGATGCTACTTACTTAAGGACTCTTCATACTATCAATCTAGTGCCAATTATAATATCAATCTAGTGCCAATTATAACACAATAGATGCTGCTGTTAATCATACACCACTGCAAATATCTGTCACTGTTTAAATAACTGTATTTCATATTTGCGCAAACAGGGATGTTTGTCTTTGTATCGTTTCTATCCGCGCAATCAAAAGCACACACCTTAGTTTTAGTACAACTACGCAAAATGAGATGGCTATACCTCGTAGCCGTCGTCTAACCTCCCGTCTTCAAGGTATTCCTACGTTGGTAGTAACTAAGGTAGAATGACCAATGCAATCTAAAAGAAGCTGATTCGTACGTTTTACTTCCTGATTGTAGTGCTAGGACGAGCAAAAACAAATGCATCCTAGTCCAAAATGCACTTTCTACCAGTTCATCCATGGACCGAGGACTAGCCGGCATGGCTGCATGGCAGTTTTTTGGACAGGTGCACGGACAAGAGGCATTGTGGTCTGCTTATTTCTGCAAATAGCAGTGCTTAAATTTAGTGGAATGCACAAGAATTTCACTTGGTCAGTACACTGCATGGTTGAGTTCAGCATTCCAGCAGAGACCACAATTATAATTGGTTATTCTGGAATGAGAGAACCTAACCCTGGATGGTGGCAACAAGAAAAAACCAGAGTGAAATCCAGGAAATTTAAGCCTGCCGGGAGGCCCTTTGCTCAGAGAACCCTTGCTTGTTTTTCCTTGATTTGTAAACCTTCTCACAACTTTGTCTTTTGCTGTGAACTAGTATATGTTTGTTATGTTCTATGAATCATTGAGATGTATAAAATTGCTTAACTTATGCTTTTCAAGTTTTTTATGAAGACAAGTTTAATGTGAGTGTTCCACATGAGCGTTGGACTAGCGTGTGAACGTTTGGAATTTATTACATTGTGGCCTCAGTTAACTGCATGAACCACTGTAACAAGATACATAGTTGCTTATATGTCAGACAGCAGATTGTTGATTGTTAGCTGGTCGATAGCCTAGTGTTGAAGCTAGCTGAGCCAATGTGTCATGTTTTGCACAACTGCTTACAAGTGGGGTAGCACCAATAGTGTTTACAAGTACTTATGTATACATGTTGAAGCGAGCTGAGCCAATGTGTCATGTTTTGCACAACTGCTTATAAGTGGGGTAGCACCAACAGTGTTTACAAGTACTTATGTATACGTCGGTGCACAGTTCTCGAACGAGTGCTCTATTTCATCAAAACACACACTGGTCGTATGATAAACCGTGACAACTTATGTCTTACCATGCCATATTCATGAAAAAACTAGCGAGGACGCATCTGTTTCGGCAAAATTACGATGGTTCTCACATGATTCACGGGCACACAAAAGTAGCGGCAGTTCCCATAGATGGATTCAAACAGAGCACTAGCCCCAGAGGGGTTGATAACAGGCAAGGTTCGGATAATTAGACACAATCCAAACTGCTATTAAACACTAGCTGGGGAAACTATTTCATGCCTCGATCTAATTTGGGCTGGACACAAGACGGACCTTGCCATGAACATCATCGATGACGTCCCACATCAGCTCAATCCTGTGAACCTTCATGAAGACAACCTTGTGGCCTTGCTACTGATAAACTTGTTTGTGGAGGCATGCCACGTCATCTTCCTGCGTAAGCTTGAAAATAACAGTATGCCTCACAAATGAAGGAGTAGCTTTGAACTTCTTGTGCTTCAATACACCCTAGACAACAAGCCTGACAACAGTGAGACTGGAATACAACTCTTCATTGGTATAACCGCAAATGGCTTCCAGGATCCAACAGCCTAAGAACTCTGTTTTCCCAGTGCGTATATTCAGGTCATCCGCCTCATAGAGAGTGACATGTACAACCACACAATCCTTGTCTGCATCAGGGCTCTAATTGAAACAGAAACAAATTCTGAATTACTTTTCAGTATAAGAAACACAAGTTATTTAAACCACTATGTATAGCGTGGCATCGAAGCGAATAAAATTTTGCATTATTTATCACCACATACTTAGATGAAAAACCACAATCGAGATCGGCAAAGAAGAAAATCATCTTGGGAAGCTCAGCTGGGGGGACACATCCTCGAAGGGGGAAAACTGCTCCTGCAGTGCCACGGGGGTTGTAACCTCAAACGGGGCGTTGACCATCTCAGTAGTGGTCGTGAGTGTATCTGGGGTCAGCTCAGTGGCTGCCTCCATCTTCTTGGAGCTCTCTGTCTCATGGGGATTAGCCTCTCGCGTCTGCTCCAATATCGACAGATCTTTGCCTAGTTCTCCTTGCTCCATCATGAAACTAATGAATTCTAGGAGACCACTGAAAGGAAAACACAATCGCAATGACAATGAAACAAAAAAGAGAGTGAGTATCGATTACTGCTTTGCAAAAGTTCTTTTTTTTTCTCTGAACAAAAATATACCAACATCACGGATCCGCTTACCTTCCCTTTGTTGGGAGAGAAGAACAGTGGCAGATGCGAGTGTTGCCTTTCTTGAAGACGGTGAGGGAGAAGGGGATTCAGCGAAGAGTGAAATGATGGTTGCTTCGTCCTTCAAACTTAGACTGCGGGGAGGTGGGGTTTTGTGATACGACGGCTCGTTACTGCCACACTACGACCGGGGTGACTCTCCGCCTGCATACTGCTTTCTAATTTGGTGGATGGCATTTGGGCCTGCGCGTTTCATGGCCCAGATGTCGGTGAACAAAAGTATAATGGCATTCAGTAGAGGGAGACGTTTTAGTGACCTAGGAGGAGCCAGAAGTGGTAGAGTGTCTCCATTGTACTAGTAGTAATTGTTTTTCTGGGTAGCTGTAGAGTGTCTCCACTGTACTAGTAATAATTGTTTCTCTGGGCCCAAGACAAAACAGCCCATCCACACTAGTAAATAGTAAAATCAATTCAAAAACCCATATATTTACTGAATGAGAAGCGCTACCCACACCCAGCACACCCCCCCC
>NC_057801.1:608832934-608841200 GCF_018294505.1 Triticum aestivum
TCCCACCCACCTCATGTCCGCTCGCTCCACTCGTACCCCCAAATTCCTCACCTCACTCCTACAGAAAACCACAGCTCCCCTTCTTCCTCACTCCTACAGAAAACCCCCAGCTCCCCTTCTTCTTCACTAGCACTACAACGAGGCTCGTAATTTGTTACTCTGCTCAAATCCGTGAGTGTGACGCGACGCCCTCAAGGAAAATGGAGTCGGCTGACCCCAGCGCCAAGAAGATGAGGCTCCTGCCAGCGGCGATGCCTGTTGTTGATCCCGCACCTGGCAGTGCGGGGAGAAGCAGCGACCCCGCTCCCACCAGATCCCAGGAACCCGTAGAATCTTGGGTGGACCGCATCAGCGATCTCCCGGACGCCGTCCTTGGGGAGATCATCTCGCTTCTCCCTACCAAGGATTGCTGCCGCACCCAAGTCCCCTCAATTCGGTGGCGCCCTCTATGGTGCGCCGTGCCCCTTAATCTCGACTGTCGTCAGCTATCTCTCTTCAATAATATTGAAAGCCCCAAAGCCATCATCTCCTGCCACCAGGGCTCCGTTCAAAGCCTCTGCATTCCTTCATGCTACCTGAGCAAGCATACCATGCCCTGCATGGTGGATGCCTGGCTAAAATCCCTTGAATTCATAGAACTACAACTGCTTGAGTTCTACTATTCCCTTGGAAATCACATACCACATACCGAACGCCATGAACTTGTGCCCTCAGCACCGATGTCCATCTCGCCGTTTTCCTCCTCTCTCTCCACACCGCCACCATTGCGCTGTGCTACCTACCAGACAATCTGGTACTAAACCTTCGACTCCCATTTCTCAAGAAACTTTCACTTGTGCGGGTTCATATATCGGAGGCCTCATTGCACAGCATCATCCACTCCAGTTGCCCTGCCTTGGAGTGCTTGGTGCTTGTTTTCACAGTTAGAATCGGTTGTCTCCAAATAAAGTCGCCTAACCTTGTAAGAATTGGAATTTCTTTTGACGGAAGGTTGCTCATCATCCAAGATGCCCCTTCACTTCAAAGGTTGATCTTGATTCTAGTTATTCACCGGTGTAAATAACCATCCTCTCTGCGATTAAACTGGAGACCTTGGGTGTAATGCATGATCTCTGTGCTCATTTCAATATGGTGTTTGGCTCCATAGTTCTTCAGGTACTTTATATTATCATCTACACTTGTAACCATAAGCTGCATTTTAAATTTCTGCGCGTAAGTTATATATCATCTTAGAGTACACATTTTGTACTAATATTATGTTCTATGCACAGTGAAGAGTTTCTCCATGGATGGCCTATCAATGGTGCTAGATTCTGTCAAGATCTTATATATCCAAATGAATAGTTTTGATCTGAACAAGATTATTGGCTTGCTGCAACGCTTTCCATGTCTGGAGAAGTTGTATATAAACGTGATAATTTCACGCACATTGGTAGCCCGCATATAGTGTACTAGAATTAATTGTTCAGCTGTTGCTCTTTCGACACTCTTCTTTTAGACCTTAACTGTTTTCAATCGTCATGTCTATTTAGGCAACAGGATGGGGTAAGAAAGTTATAACCAATCGGTGGATTCGTAAGCATCGGGATTTTCTCACTTCTCATGAGATTTGATTGAAGACAATAACGCTAGAATGATATGTAGCCAACCGTGCAAACACTAGATTTGTCACATTCTACCTGTTGAATGCGAGGTTACTATTGTCCATCAGGCTTAAGTTTATCAGCAACATGGTTTTGATGGATGGGTATGTCAAAGAGCAAAACAAGGAGTTTCAGTTGGGCAAAAGAGCTTCTGAACGTGCCGGGCTTCTATTTCAAACATATTGTGGTCATAATCCAGTAAATTTTACGACCCGGGATGTTCATTCTATGGACCTGACCGATCCATTTGACTATGAGTGCCGAAAACAGTGCTGGAATTAGATGTTGTTGCCCTTTTTTAACCTGGGTTTTTTTGTAAACCCGATGAACAATTAACCCTCGTGCTTTTGTACAGTTTGTAAGCTGGAGTTAGATGTTCCTGCCCTTTTCAACTCGATTGTGACTGTCATATTTTCTTTGAAACAAGGGAAATGGCTTGCCATTCGTTTAATTTAGAGTGAAATATTGTAACAAATCCCAACCAAGGGAAATAACATCGATCTCGCCGGCTGCTTGAGCTCACTGTGCATTACAGAAGCCAAGTGATTAGCCCCCACCAGCACCTACAAACTTATTTCGAGCTAGTACATCAAAAGGGTTGTAAATTTTCATAGGAAAGGTTGCATGACCGTGACAGATTTGGATTCTGACATTTGGGACCCGCGAGGAAATAGCCTATCCAAGGTGGTGTCGACTTACTAGCCAGTCAACAAACGATTCTTCCTATCAGCCGTTGGATTGACATCCAACATCTGTCGTGTATCTTCTATCTCTTGTCTTCTTCTCCCTCCAGCCGCCCAAACCAAACCACCCCGTCGGCTCCGCCTGCTCCCACCTCCCATGGCTGGTTGTGCCTCCGCCGCCCTACCGTATGTACCCTCCAACATTGGCCAGTCCCTCCCTCTATTCCCCCACACGTCTTGTTATTCTCCGGTGACGTCCGCCCCAACACGCACCCGCACCCGAACCAGTTAACCCTCGTACTCCCATCCGCCTGCGACTGGACCGGCGCATCTTCCACGGCTCCTATTCGTTCCGTCTGAGGCCTCGTCGTCGTCCTACGCCTTCCGGCCTTAGTTCGCTCACCGTGTGCGGTGTGCCGCCCTCTTGCGTTGTCAACGTCATCAACAACCGAGAGGAACAAGGAGATGACTGTACGTGGAGAGGATGATAGTAGGGACCCACCAGCGTCATGGCAGTACGCAAGCAAGTGCCTCTATATTACAAGCCCAAAAATATGGTTCCTCCTAATGGTTGGACATCTGGGGCTCACGCCATTGTCAATGTAGTCAATAAACGAGAGAATTACACTATGAGCGGCTGACACCAGGGACCCAGCAGGTCGCGCAGTTTTTTTTTTGAGGAACAAGCAGTTGTTATTTATGAAGGAAATATGCCCTAGAGGCAATAATAAAGTTATTATTTATTTCCCCATATCATGATAAATGTTTATTATTCATGCTAGAATTGTATTAACCGGAAACATGATACATGTGTGAATACATAGACAAACATATAGTCACTAGTATGCCTCTACTTGACTAGCTCATTAATCAAAGATGGTTATGTTTCCTAACCATAGATATGTGTTGTCATTTGATTAATGGGATCACATCATTAGAAGAATGATGTGATTGACATGACCCATTCCGTTAGCCTAGCACTTGATCGTTTAGTATATTGCTATTGCTTTCTTCATGACTTATACGTGTTCCTGTAACTATGAGATTATGCAACTCCCGTTTACTGGAGGAACACTTTGGGTGCTACCAAACGTCACAACGTAACTGGGTGATTATAAAGGAGTACTACAGGTGTCTCCAAAGGTACATGTTGGGTTGGTGTATTTCGAGATTAGGTTTTGTCACTCCGATTGTCGGAGAGGTATCTCTGGGCCCTCTCAGTAATGCACATCACTATAAGCCTTGCAAGCAATGTAGCTAATGAGTTAGTTACGGAATGATGCATTAAGTAACGAGTAAAGAAACTTGCCGGTAATGAGATTGAACTAGGTATTAGATACCGACGATCGAATCTCGGGCAAGTAACATGCCGATGACAAAGGGAACAACGTATGTTGTTATGCGGTTTGAACGATAAAGATCTTCGTAGAATATGTAGGAGCCAATATGAGCATCCAGGTTCCGCTATTGGTTATTGACCGAGAATAGTTCTAGGTCATGTCTACATAGTTCTCGAACCCGTAGGGTCCGCACGCTTAACGTTACGATGATAGTTTTATTATGAGTTTATATATTTTGATGTACCGAAGGTTATTCGGAGTCCCGGATGTGATCCAGGACATGACGAGGAGTCTCGAAATGGTCGAGACATAAAGATTGATATATTGGAAGCCTATATTTGGATATCGGAAACGTTCCGGGAGAAACCGAGATTTTTCCGGAGTACCGGGGGGTAACCGGAACCCCCCCCCCCCGGGGGTTATTGGGCCTACATGGGCCATGAGGGAGAAGAGGAGGGCCGGCCAGGGCAGGCCACGCGCCCCCTCCCCCCCTAGTCCGAATAGGACAAGGAAGGGGGGCGGCGCCCCCCTTTCCTCTTTCCCCTCCCCCCTTTCCTTCTCCACCAAGGCAAGAAGGGGGAGTCCTACTCCCGGTGGGAGTAGGACTCCTCCAGGCGCACCCCTTGGGGGCCGGCCGCACCTCCCCCTCCCTCCTTTATATACAGGGGCAGGGGGGCACCCTAGAACACACAAGTTGATCTACGTGATCGTTCCTTAGCCATGTGCGGTGCCCCCCTCCACCATATTCCACCTCGGTCATATCGTCGCGGAGTTTAGGCGAAGCCCTGCGCCGGTAGAACATCATCATCGTCACCATGCCGTCGTGCTGACGGAACTCATCCCCGACACTTTGCTAGATCGGAGTCCAGGGATCGTCATCGAGCTGAACGTGTGCTGAACTCGGAGGGGCCGTACGTTCGGTACTTGGATCGGTCGGATCGTGAAGACATATGATTACATCAACCGCGTTGTCATAACGCTTCCTCTTACGGTCTACGAGGGTACGTGGACAGTACTATCCTCTCTCGTTGCTATGCATCACCATGATCTTGCGTGTGCGTAGGAATTTTTTTGAAATTACTACGTTCCCCAACAATTTATACTAGTTTTAGCGACGGATCAGGGTAACAATAGGGCTGTGCAGGGGCTGTGGCCCGTCTAGCCAGGGTTTTATTTATGTTTACCACATCATGAGCCCAGTTGTGTTTTTTTCTTGTTGAAAATGGCTAGCCCAGTTCTATTTTTTTAAAGAAATACCCAAACAAGGCCTACTTGCTTTATTGGCCCTGCTGGGCTGCAAATCTTTCAAGACAAGGAGAGTTTCATTCGGTTTGCCCAGAAATGGGCTGTACATTTTGAAAACACATCAAACCGGGAATTAGTTTCATTTTTTTTTCATTACAAGATTTTAAATTCCATTGATTTTTATGCGTGGACAATTATTTGGATTTTATATTTATATAAATTATTTTTCAAAATAGTTTGAATGTGAATCGATATTTCAGGATTAAAAACAGTTGACCGCACCGAAATATGCAAAATTTCTTATACTTTTTGACCGTGGCCACAATATGGGGTGTAATACTAACAAAAAAAAGATGGGCTCCAAAAAAATTCTTAAGAATTAGCAAATGGGTTGTACATGATTAGAAATAATGGCAGATGGGATGTATGATGTATTCCACAGATTTGAGGCTGACTTGCGCCTACTATAGGTTGACACGTATGCTTTCATAAAAAAAGGTTGACGCACACGCAACGCCCTGTCAACTTAGTCAACACACGAGAGCAGTGACTGTTGGATGTCCATCCAACAGTTGTCGTGCTTCTTCAATCTCTACTCTTCATGCTCCAGCCACTCAAACAAGCATCAGCGGAACTGCCTGCTCCCTCCTCCCACGGCCGGTTATGCTACCGTGCAGGCCTCACGGCCCCACCATACTCCCATCGCTAGCCTAGCCATCCCTCTACTCACCCACACCTGTTGTTATTCTCCGGGGACAGCAGACGAACCAGTAATCCCTCGTACTCCTCCGCGTGGGAAACAACTGCCGAGTATTCCATGGCTCCGTGTCATTCCCTTCCTAGGCCTCGCCGTTGTCCACCGCCCTGGTGCTCTCGGCGTGGCCTGGTCAATGTGGTACTGCACGTGGAGAGGCTGACAGCTGGGTCCATGGCCGCACGCAAGGAAATGCCTCCTTATTACGCGCAAAATAATGATTCCTCCACCTGACAGCTAGGACCCATAGGAAGGGCCTCTGTATTTCGAGAAAACAACGTTCCCCCGCTGACAGGTCGGACCCACCAGCTATATCTTCGTACGCAAGGAAGTGCCTCCTTATTACACCCAAAAAAATGAATACACCTCTGCTAGCTGGGACCCACCATATTGTTGGGCTGACTTATGGGCCTACTAAGTTGAGGGGACAGAGGGCTTTGTCAACTTAGTCAATACTCCAGTGATCGTATGATGTCCATCCAACGGCCATAGTGCTTCTTCAACCTCTGGTCTTCTTGCTCCAGCCGCCCAAAGCAGCGCTGGTCGTGCCTCCTGCTCCTGCCTCCCGTGGCCGGCTGTGCTACCGCGGAGGCCTCATCGCCCCCATACTACTCCCACCACTGTCCATATCATCCCTCCACTCACCCACACCCCTTGTTATTCTGCGGCCACGGCAGCCTCACACCACAGCCTAACCAGTGAACCCTCGTACTCTTCTCTGCGTGGGCATCCACTATCAAGTATTCCCCGGCTCCGCGTCGTCCCCTTCCTAGGCCTCGCCATCGTCCAGCGCCGTGGTGCTCTCAGCACGGCATGGTCAATGTGGTCAACGACCGACTTCCATCGAAAGAGTACTGTACGTGGAGAGGCTGATAGCTGGGTCTACGGCAGCCGCAAGGAAGTGCCTCCTTATTACACGGAAAATAATTATTCCTCCTCCTGACAGCAGGGACCCACCAGACGGGCCACCAGTATTTCGGGAAAAAAATGTTTGCCCTGACTGCTGGGACCCACCAAATAGGCTATCGTATTTCGCGAAAAAAACATTCCCCTCGCTGTCAGCTCGGACCCACCGGAAGTGCCTCCTTATTACGCACAAAAAATGAATACTCCCCCTGCTAGCTGGGACCCACCTTGGTGGAAGGCTGACTTGTGGGCCTACTATGTTGACGGGGACGAAGGGCTTTGTCAACTTAGTCAATATGAACGATTCTAGCTACAATGACCGTACGATGTCCATCCAACGGCCGTAGTGCTTCTTCAACCTCTGGTCTTCTTGCTCCAGCCGCCCAAAGCAGCGTCGGTCGTGCCGCATGCTCCTGCCTCCCGTGGCCGGCTGTGTTGCTGCGGAGGCCTCACCGCCTCCTACTATTCCCACCGCTGGCCAGGCCCTGCAGCGACGGCAGCCTCACACCGCAGCCGAAACAAGCTACCCTCGTACTCCTCTCCGTGCGGGCTTCCGCTACCGCATCTTCCCCTGCTCCGTGTCGTCCACTTCCTAGGCCTCGCCGTCGTCCATCGCCCTGGTGCTCTCGGTGCGGTGTGGTCAACATGGTCAAGGAACGACTTTCATTGGACGTGGATTGTACGTGGAGAGGCTGACAGTTGGGTCCACGTCCGCAGCAAGGAAGGGCCTCCTTATTATGCGAGAAATAATGATTCCTCCACCTGACAGCACGGACCCACCAGATGGGCCACCATATTTTGCGAAAAAAAATGTTTCATCCCTGACTACTTGGACCCACCGGCTACACCTTCGCATGCAAGGAAGTGCGTTCGGGCAAAAAAAGATTCGCCCCCTGACTGTTGGGACCCACCAGCGACATCTTCACACGCAAGGAAGTGCATCCGGCCAAAAAACAACGATTCGCCCCCCTGACTGCTGGGACCCACCAGCTACATCTTCGTACACAAGGAAGTGCTTGACAGTCGGGACCCACCTGGTCGAAGCGTACGTAGCGTTGTCATTCTGGTCGCGAACGTGTACGTACATACTGGTGGATGTAGAGGCGCGCACATGTCGTAGTAGAGGCGCGTACGTGTCGTAGTAGAGGCGCGCACGTAGCATGTACACGTACGTACAGCGGCCAGTGTGCAAGAAAGAAAATACGGCCACGTATGTGTACATACTGGCGGGATGGCGATCGCCTACTCGCGCATACGTACGGCCAGGGCTCGTGTACATGGCTGGGTCAGAACGGAGAAACAACGTTGTCGTCATGTTCATGGGGAGCCAACCGGCTGGGTCGGAACGGAATGCGTCGTCGTGTTCATCGGGAGGGCTTGGACAGAATAGGTGATGGAAACGAGGCATGGCGTACCACAGAACGGAGGAAACGGCCTTTTGTTCGACTGGCCACGTTCGAAATAGGATCCTGTTCATCGGGAGGGGTCTAGCGTACAGCAAAACGGAGGAAACGGACCTCCTACGGTCGAAACAGGGGTCCTGTTGATCGGGAGGGGTGTGGCGTACCGCAAAACGGAGGAAACGGACCTCCTACGGTCAAAACAGGGGTCCTGTTGATCGGGAGGGGTGTGGCGTACCGCAAAACGGATGAAACGGACTTGTGTTGGAGTGCTACGGTCGAAACGGGGGTCCTG